>NC_065417.1:14951000-15257000 GCF_024362695.1 Pectinophora gossypiella
GAAAGTTTGCATCTCTTATTGCTCTTTAATCTCCCTCAAAAGGCATATACCGTGAAGACAAAGCCTGTCGACTACAATCAAAACAAATCATAAACCCGGTACTATTAGCATGGGAGCATAGTTGCTGCGTGGGAGTCGTACTTAACCATGCCAGTATGATACGGCCACTCTCACTGCTAGACTATGTCGTGAAACAATAAGTGGATATGGCAAGTTAGCATGCGATTTTCATTTTTGATATTATAGGTTTATACATTGAGGAGCTCAGTGGCGCAGGAGGAGCTCGGTGGCGCAGCGGTAAACGCGCTCGGTCTGCGATTTTTGAAGTTAAGCAACTTTCGCAAAGGCCGGTCAGAGGATGGGTGACCACAAAAAAGTTTTCATCTCGAGCTCCTCCGTGCTTCGGAAGGCACGTTAAGCCGTTGGTCCCGGCTGCATTAGCAGTCGTTAATAACCAACAATCCGCATTGGGCCCGCGTGGTGGTTTAAGGCCCGATCTCCCTATCCATCCATAGGGAAGGCCCGTGCCCCAGCAGTGGGGACGTTAATGGGCTGATGATGATGATACGTACAAAGTAATAAACTAACTGGTTGCACCTAAGACCTCTTGGTTACATGTCGTTTCTGTAATAGACCAAAACTTACAAAAACAATTTTTATAATTATGACAACTAATGGTTCATAATTTCACCACTGTTTACAAATAATGCGCTGGGCTTAGTGACTGAACTTTTGCTCTTTGATTATATCTACATAAAAATTGTCGATTCACAGCGACTAAGTGAGTGAGTTGGTGGAATGAAAATATTTTTGAATTTGGGCTTCAAATGTAAACTAAAATCCTATTAAGTTAAAAGTAAGTCTGCTCTCATACATCTGCGGTACAACCTTGGTTCTACCATGATTTACTCGAGTTAACTTGATTAACATAACGCGGGCTTTCGGTGACTAACGCTCTTATTACTGTCTGTTTGTTTTGATAAGTATGTTCTAAGTTTGAAATTGTGATTTCAGCGCTTATCGCTATCGACCCGGTCGATTAATTCTTTCAAATATTTTTCTTCTCAGACGACGCCCTTAGCCGAGGTTCGCGCCCAACTGGGCACCCTCAGTCCTGTTGTCTTAAACGTTGTACCGGGTGAGAGCCTTCAGCGCTCCCCATTTGTCCGGCCAAGTAGTTAATGCCATCTGTAGCAAATCTACAATACGTCACGTCAAAAAAAAATGTGATGGAATGAAAAGGAGAGGGAAAATAAGCTGAAATGGTTGTCTGTTTTGTGTGTAATCAACTTGTATTCATGTGTTTGTTTCAGTGTACAATAAACTAATAATAAGGTGGCCCATCCAGTGAGTGGCGAGTCACCGCCTGCTCATTATATATTTGTTGTTAACATTGGTCGAGCAGGCGCCATAGTCCCCTATAGCCCCAGTATCCGGTCCACTAGCCCTCAACCCTATAGCCCAGTTCCCTTTGTTCCCATTAATCTGCAATAGTCCTACACGAACCGGGGATTGTCTTTGGGTGCACTCCCATAGAGCATACAGGAATAAGCGCCGGTTGGTGTCATACAATATTTACAGATTAAATTATTGTTAAGGGGCCTCTACGTGTTGGCTTTGGCCCCACCCACGCCTTCCAAAAGTCCGAGACTCCATGGGCCCGCGATATGGAAACGAGATACAAATTAATGAAAACGAAAAGTAACGAATTTAGTGACTATATTTTTTTTTTATGAAAATGGCAACACTATCGGCAAAAGTCACTCGGATAAAGATAATCCGCAGCTTATTGTAGTCTTTCTCATCATCATTATCTCCCTAGCATTATTTTGTTTCTCACAGGGTCTGATTACCTAAACTGAAGATATGACAGGTCCGGTTTTTACAGGACTGCCTGTCTGACCTTCCAACCCGTGAAGGGAAAACCAGCCCAATACAGGTCCCCCAGGTTCACGATGTTTTCCTTCACCGCTGAGCACGTGATAATCATTTATGATCCAAACATGAATTCGAAAACAAATTCGACAATAATTGATTTAGGCCTGCGCTGGATTCGAACCTGCGACCTCAAAGCGTTCTCGGCTACCAGTACTCGGCTATTGTACTCTTTCTAATGTTTTGTATTTTAGTGTTTCCTGTGTATGCAAGAAAGTATTTTTTTATATTATACTTAAAGCATAATAATTATAATGAATGATTACCAGCCCATCACATAAGTTAACAAGTGTATCAATACTCGTCCGCCATAAATTGGAGAGATACCATTCTCTAATTACTTTCCGATAGGTATGATAAGCAGCTGGGCTTATGACATTCGGCAGTAGAACGAAGCAAAAGCAAAAGCTCATCTATTAGATCCATATTTAAAGAGCAGAACTAATCTACAAAGAACTGTCGCGCCCCAAACTGCTACAAAACTACCTTTTAAATGACTTCACATTGTTACATTTTCAATACTTTATTTATTGCCAGTACAAAATATCCTTCGACAAAGTTACATTTTCGTCTGGAAGCATTTCCCTCTCACGCGTTTTCGTAGGTACGAAAGAGCTTTCCAACTGCATTTGTAAAATTGTTTTAGTTCATTGAAAGGAATTCATCTGGTTTAAAGTAGAAACATCACGGTTCATAAATAAAATTAAAAAGTAAGTGCCCTACAAAACGCTCGCACCCTAGTTAACCCGTAAATGACGAGGGATTAAATATTTTGACTTTTATGAACTTCTATGACAAAGAACTGGTTTTGACTGGATACGGCTTGTAATAAAATAGATAAAAAAGTGTATTACAGAATAATGGCAAGTGTCATATTATATTTTTCAGTGTATTAAAATACAATATGTTTCATAGTTCTATCTGCAGATTGAATTAAAACAGAATGTCGGTTACGATATTATTTTTAGTACCTATAATATAAGTTTTATGCATAAAAAACGATTTCATACAACGTTCTTAGACTTTATCTGTACCTACCCTGCGATTCCATCTCATGTAGACAATTATCTACTTATGGAAATTGCAAGATAGATTATGACGTTAAGATCATGCACGGTATTTGCAAAACACTCACACTTTCAAAAGCTTTAAAAGTTATGTATCAAACTACGTTCATATTTTGCAACACACTACGCTCAACACAAACCGCTTCCAGTATCCCTAGACCTATAAAACACAATTTTATTCACATCGAAATAAATCTTAACACGTCGTCGATTTTCAATACAAAACATAAAAAAATGTATAGAACGAATGCAATACACAATACGATGATTTGTTAGTAGCCAACACCATAAATAAAGTAAGAATGTAGGTATGGTATTAGAAAAAAAATCTTTTTATTTATGAAGACTTATAGAGATAAAATCTGAAGTTTGGAGTAGTAAATTTAGTTAAGCATTCTTGTCAACAGCTACGAATATGTGTATTAAGTTATGGGAATGTGAAGTATGTGTGTATTTAATGTTTTGGATAGATTAGAGGGATGTGACTATTGTAGATACTATAAAACTAGTCTTTGATTTCTGTATTAATCGAACACAGTTGGCTCGACCATTAAATATAAGTGTAAGTGTATGTGTAAGTGTATGTGTGTGTGTGTAGTGTGTGTGTGTGGGGTTAGGTGTATGGCTCACACATTGAAATTCAAAAATATTTATTTTTCAAAATTGGCTTACAAAGTTAGCGCTTTTTGAACGTAAAAAAATAAATTACATATAATGTAACTAGCTGTAAAACTACTACCACATCGGAATCTGTAACGCTGAGGGAAAGACGTGGCCAGAAAACCTCCCAGCACAGGGCCCTAGTCCTACTGTTTCATGTTTTCCTTTCTTTGACTTACCTACCACTACCGTAAATACAGCGCTTCATACAAAAATGCGGCGAAAACTTGGCGCTATTTTACCTACACATTCGTACACAGCGGTATATACATTCAATACAATCGTATGAAATAAAGAAAATACGCATCGTCTTATTATATCAGAGCAATACAGGTTAGGTCACGTACCTCCGAAAATGCATTTCTCGTGAATGTGGGTTTCATCACGATGTTTTCTTTCGCCGCTGAGCACGTGATAAACATTTATGAGCCAAACATGAATTTGACAAAAAAATAGACAATCATTGAATTGTAGCGTGGACAGCGACTCCCCGAACGACGACTGCTTGACATCACATCTGTCATTTACATGTACAGTTCAAAACACAGTTTTAATCACGCTACAAACAATATTTTTTTTTCCACTGAAATAATTGCATTTTTGGTTCATTTTTAGTCCTGTGCTGGATTCGAACTTACCTGGGCTACCACGGCGCTAAAAAATATTTTGAGCTTAAAATGTTATGTTTTAATCGAAATATTTTATCTTATTGGTAACTAGGTTTCCGTCCGCACAGATTTCAGTTATATTTATTCCACTCTGAAATATTAAAAAAGCTTGACTTATCTACATCTGTAGGTACCAAATTTTATCATAATCAGTGAATGGTTCTGGCGGAAAGCGTAACAGACAGTTATTCCTGCATTTATGATGATGATGATGATGTTTCGGCTACAGCGACTGCTTCAACTCCGACGTTCAAGTGCCCCGCATATGGCTCACTTAACCAATCTTGTAAGGGAAGATCCTCGCAACGGGAACGTAAGCGCATTTATAATGTTAGTAGTGAAGTCTTCTTCTTCTTATCATGTGGGTTGAGAGGTGGATGACCAACCTCATCAACCCTGGTGTCAGGGTTACTATTGAGCCGCCAAAGGCCCCTGACATGACTCGTGTAAGGACTTCATACTTACATCAGAATGGAGTGACCGGGACTAACGGCTTAACTTGCCTTCCAAAGCACGGATCATCTTACTTTTGAACAATCAGGTGATCAGCTTGTAATGTCCCTAACCAAACTATCCCAAGTGATTTTTGTGACATGTCCGCACCGGTATTCGAACTCGGGGCCTCCGGATCGTGAGCCCAACGCTCAACCTTTGGACCACGGAGGCCGTGAGTAGGGAAGTAGGGGTCTGAACTCAAAGGAGATTTAAAGCGTGAGTTTATGTATGTAATTATGTAAATAGATCTCGTATAGAGCAGACAGTGAGTCGTAGTGAGTGTGTCGAGGTAATGTATGCGATATGTACGCCATTGTCGCGGTGACTAACTACAGGCTGCTTACCGAATCTCTTGTACTGTCGCGGGCATAGATTATTACGACAGATAATAAGACCAGAACTTAGTTTAAAATATGCTACACTGACAAAGAGAAAAAAAAAATGGTAATGGTCGAGCCATGTTAGTGAAATCTGCATTTAGGACAAAATTAAATAGTAGAAAGGCAACTCCTGAACATCTGCTCTGGCCAAGTAGTTAATGCCATCTGCGGCAAATCTACAATAAGTCACGTCAAAAAAAAAAGAAAAAAAATGAACGTCTGTGTTTGCATCGATTGACAATCGGGGAGATTTGGGATATACAAGGTGATAGTGACATCGTAACGAATACTCAAGCGGATGAGTCAGAACATGATTCTGGGTTAATATCAAATGGAATTTTCTGTCGCAAAAATTATGATTTTTTTAGTTTTTTTTTTGTTTTCTATTCTATACTTTTGATATTTACTCAAAATAATCAGCTGAATCATCCCTCTTAGTATTCGTTACGATGTCACTTACACCCTATGCAAGTACATACGGTAGCCATACAAGTAGGTCTGAGTGTTAGTGACACCGTAACGAATACCGAGGGGGATGGTTCAGACAATGATTATGAGTTGATCAAGTGGAATTTTCTGTCAAAAATTTCATGAACATTTTTGTGTTTTTTTTTTAATTCGGTACTTTCCGATCCATACTTTTGCGACGGAAAATTCCGCTTGATATCAACTCAGAATCATGGTCTGAATCATCTCTTAATGTTTTCGTTACGATGTCACTAACATCCTGTATAGGAGGGGGTATATTGGGAATAATAATTTAAATAATTACGTAAAATCAATAAAGTCGAAGCTTCCTAACTAACTTATAATACTAAATTATAAACAGCCTCTGTGGTCCAGTGGTTAGAGCGTTAGGCTCACGATCTGTAGGTCCGGGTTCGATTCCAGATGGGTCTTTGTCGGGAACACTTTGGGAGACTGTCCTTAGTTTGGTAAGGACATGGCAGGCTTGAGTCATCTGATTGTTCAAAAAAGTAAGAAAGACGATTTCGTGCTTCGGAAGGCGCTTTAAACGGTTGATCCTGGCTAGTAGCCGTAAAAACACCTCCACCAACCCGAAGTGGAGCAGCGTGGCCTGTGCTTAACAGTGGGACGTATATAGGCTGTTTATGTAGTATGTTATGTTATATTTCTTAAAATGTTTGTTTGTTCATTCTACCTCCCAAGCCGTATACAATCAGCTTGTCGCTTCTACCGATACTTACTCTAGCCGTCATTACAAATTCACTATTAATAATTTATTTGGAGCCGGCGTGGGCGCAAGACAATGCTGTATGCCATTACCGTTTTTATTCGGCTGTGGCAACATTCATCACACTTGTTATGCTCGATATTTTGATAGCTAGTTCATTATCTGGATTAAGCGAGCTTGTCCACGGCGCGATGCAATTTGTGCTGTATCGAAACAAGTGACGATTTGTGTATAGAGCACAATCGTAGAATGAAGAATAATACTATAAATAGCACGGAATATCTCCGCACCGCACCAATTCGTCGCACAAATCCAGAGTGAGTGACGAGATAAAAATGAAGGCGTAGAATTGGCCTTGGACAAGAGCACGGCTTTTAAGTTAATGATGTCATCAACACCCTCCGTGGTCTAGTGGTTAGAGCGTTAGGCTCACAATCTGGAGGTCCGGGATCGATTCCCGATGGGGACATTGTCAAAATCACTTTGTGAGACTGTCCTTTATTTGGTAAGGACTTTTCAGGCTTTAATCACCTGATTGTCCGAAAAAGTAAGATGATTCCGTGCTTCGGAGGGCACGTTAAGCCGTTGGTCCCGGCTATTAGCCGTAAAAACACCGCCACCAACCCGCATTGAAGCAGCGTGGTGGAGTATGCTCCATACCTCCTCCGGTTGATTGAGGGGAGGCCTGTGCCCTGCAGTGGGACGTATATAGGCTGTTTATGTTATGTTATGATGTCATCAACAGTGATGAAGCGACAGAAAGTTATTCGAATATTTGACATAAAACGCTCACGACTATATAATCAAACCAAAGTAGGGATCACAAATTGTTTTAGATATATGAAACGATTGATGAATGTGGAGGAAGCAAGAAAAATTGTTAGGACCGAAGCAAATGGTAGTTAATCTTACCCCTGTGAGCAATAGGAATGAGTTTTATGTATTTAGGTATATTGTGTAAGATTTATGAGCTTGTAGATTGGCACAAAAATTTGGAAAAGGGTCCTCCAGATCGTGACCCCAACTCTCAACCACTGAACCACAGAGGATGAACGCCGTTCGGTCACGAGTACTAAATTAATATACTTTGAAACCATGTCACATTAACTTTTTTGACAAATTAAACCATAAGTCTCATTAAAATGTGAAATATTAGCAGTAACTGAATCATGTAAGTCACAATTTAAGGAAATGAATATTTTAACTGTAATATTGTATGTATATCTACGAATGCTGTGTATTTGCAAAATCTAATCCAAGTTTATTTAATTTCCATACCAGAAAACGACTAGCGAATAGATTTATGTTAGTTAAAAATAATAATGCACTAATGCATAAAAGTATTTTTTGCAGAATTCCCCATATTTTTAATAAACTACCTAAATCAATGCGTGAATGTGATGACATGAATATTTTATTTATTTATTTATTTATTATAGGTTATCAACATGATAATCAACAGTACATGTTTTGACACATTAGCACAAAATAAACTGCATGTTAGAGACCAAATGTTACTATACTCTAAATTAATACTTAAATGATATTATATGAATTAAATTATATGTATACGTATAAGTGGTGACTATTTGATTGTATTATTGTATTTGATATTATGAATATTCTAATGCTAATAATGTTTATGTGTATAATGTGTTTACGAGCATGACTTTAGGTGTATAAGACCTAACATTGCATGACTATATGGCGGGATATAGCTGGATGAAACAACTTATAATTGATATGAACGCCTATACTGTACCACAATAAATATATAAATATAAATATATTTCATTTCATTTCATTTCATGATAGTGCGACAGGGTTCTAAAGTGGGTACATGATATTGCTCATAACTGTACGTGTTTAAATATCTACATTTACATACCAGTAACTGCAAACTACACTTACAAAGATGAACCATAAGTCTTAGAAGTGAGTCATCCTTTAACTTTCTCAACCTTTGAACCTCAACTCCACTCTTACTTTCAAGTCAATATTTGTGAGCATTAAATCAATAACCGTAATAGCCGAGAATTATTCATGAGTGAACTTTGAAGCAATTGTTTCGCGCCGAATCGAATCGTTCTAATCGAAAGATGAATCGATTCGGTTCAATCGAATGATCGGATTGATTGATCGTGATTGTTGGTGATGATTTATTTGACGAACTTGACCGTGTGAGTGTTACGGGTTAGATAAAAAAAAAAACTTTTTTTTTATTACCTTCATGGTACGACCCACACAGGGTGGGTAGGTAGCAGTACATCCACGGCGGTGAAGATACTGTAACATTTTTTGATGTTAAGATATTGTAAACTTAACATAAATATATTATACTATAAATAAGACCACGCCTATTTCCCATTGGGGTAGGCAGAGACCGCGGAGTTCCACTTACTCCGATCCTGACACATCACTTTCGTGTCTTCCACCCTCATCATAGTCTTCATGCATGCTCGCCAGTTTGGAGTACTCTTAGCCTGGCTTTTTTTTAAAACATCCTGGATCTGATTGCGGTATGTACGCCTAAAAGTACATCTTCTTCTATCGTGTGGGTTATGAGATAGATTACAAACTCCATCAACCCTGGTCCCAGGGTTATTACTGAGCCGCCAAAGGCCCCGAACATAGCTCATGTACGACTACTAACTTACATCAGTAAGTAATAACCAGGACCAATGGCTTTACGTCCCTTCCGAAGCACGGATTTCCTAACCAAACTAGGGGTCACAAAGTGATTTTTGTGATATGTCCCCACCGGGATTTCAACCCGGGAACTCCGGACTGTGACCCCAACGCTCATACCACTGGACCACGGAGACCGTTGTAACATAACATAAAAAATACCTTCACACATACACACACATAGAAAATATAAAATTACAAACAAAAATGAAACAGTAGAGTAAAATAAACGGGCGTGGTGCTAAGTAGCAATCTCTTTTGACATAAAACTATCATGCTAGAAAAACTGCTAATTTTGTTCTTTGCCACACACACCAGATGCCTTAGCTAACGTGCGAAAGTTTACGATTACGACACTACGATAAAAAAATAGACAAATATTGTAGGCATATTATATAATTTGGCTTTGTGCGAATCCCATGCGGATTGCTAGTATACTATGAAAAAAACTATAATTCAATTAAATTTAAATTTATAATTTTATTATACATAATCATAAGGTACAAAAAGCACGCAAAAAAACAATTTATCATTCGTCTTTCGATTTAATTTCACATTGCGAAGCTTGTAAATCGATGTGTAACTCGAACGAATAATATTACTAGAGCAGTGATATATCGATGTACGCATAATCGATTTAATGAAGATGGTATTCGATTATGGTAATGTATAAGAGAAAGTTTTCTGAACATAATTGATTTTTGAAACAAGATGTAGTTAGCAAGTTCCTAGCGTTATCCCATTTTGAAAGGGTTTGCTTAGAAAACCAGCCAGGTCACATACTTACCTCCGAAAATGCTTTTCTCGAGAATATGGGTTTCCTCACTATGTTTTTCTTCACTGCTAAGCATGTGATAATCATTTATTATCCAAACATGAATTCAAAAATAAATTCAAAAATCATTGTGCTGGTATTCAAACCATCATAAAATACTTAATTTGCTTCCTCCGCAGTTATAAATCATTTAATTTTCAAATCGGAATAAACTTTTCTAAGGACATCTCCCATTTGGTCAATATACACCCATCAAGGTCTTTCTCTGCCAGCCCTACCAACACCCTTCGCCTTATATAAATATAGACTAAAATTAATAAAATGCAGTTTTTGTCTATACTTTTTCAATTAATAACAAACTGTATTTACAATTGGACTAGGTAAAAGGTACATCCATCGCAGCAAGATGAACTGAGTGAGACGCTTCACCGAAGCTGAACAAAGTCATTACTCGAAAAAGAAAATGACAATTACAAAGTTAAATTCGTCATACTATAATAATTTTACCTAAAAGTAAAAAAACACTTACAAGAAAGCATAAAACATTTGAACGGCTGAAAACAATATCGTAAAACAATAACATAAAACAAAAGAACTCATTCACATATTTTTAACTTCACAATGAAACTAAATCTCATTGAAAACAATACACAAATTGACGATGCGTTAGTAAATAAATTAGAGTAAAACTATAAACAATAAGATTATATACAGACCATTTACCATAAAATAAAAATGTATATCTTATTGTAACGAATATCTAAACAGTCGCAAAAGTGTGGTACAAAAGACAAGTTTGCGAATAAATACGATACTTCCCGTCTCCCAGCTCACAATTTCCTTTCAGCCTTATTCCTCAAAGAGATGAATTTGGCCAAAGAGTATTTTCTCTTCCTTGAAGAAAACATCGTGAAGAAACCCGCATATCCGAGAAATGCGTTTCGGGGGTATGTGTCTTAACCTAGGGCTGTATAGGGCTGATATTCCCTTCGGGTTGGGCTGATTTTGATTGCGCGCGCGAACTGTCTGTCTAGCTTGTACTTATGCGCTGGGTAGCAGACGGTAAAAATGAGATATGTGTGGAGTGTTCGGTGCGTGCTATTATAATTTTTTATGAACGTTTATTGAACCTGTGTCGATGTTTTTCTTTCTACTTTTCTCAGCTGTTAGAACGAATATGACAAAAAATATATTTATGTAACAGTGTAAGATTCAAAGTGTAACTATGATACCTAATGAATAAAGATATTTTTGAATTTGAGTTTGAGTTACTATTCTCTGTTTAGTCTGTGACTTATACCACATTACCATCGGCCACACATGATTGCAGTTATTGATCTAAATTGCCAGCAATTACAACCAAATCGCCTCAGTTTAGTGTTAAATGAATTTAAAATAAAGGCTACTAACACTTTATACAGTGATCGTTCACATTTGGTTCGGTTCTATAAGTTTATTGATTCATATTTGTACTGTTTTAAGTTTAAAGTTAGTATTGTGTTTCTATTGTTATTTTTTTGGAGAAAGCTTATCATTGTTTACAGTTTTTATTGCTCGATATATACTATACAGTTACTATCTATTATTCTGTTTCTATGTAGCTCTCTCGCGTTAGTTCGCGCTATAAACTACGAAATTCAACTTAAATTTGAATTCGGGATTCTATTGGAGTGACATCGTAACGAATACTGAGGGGGTTGATTCAGACCATGATTCTGAGTTAAAATCAAGTGGAATTTTCCGTCGCAAAATTCATGTTTTTTTTTAGTTTTTTTAAATTATTTTCAATTCTATACTTTTGCGATGGAAAATTCCACTTGATATTAACTCAGAATAATCAGATGAATCATCCCTCTCAGTATTCGTTACGATGACACTTACACCCCGTACAAGTACATACGGTAGCCATATAAGTAGGTATGGGTGTTAGTGACACCGTAACGAATACTGAGGGGGATGGTTCAGACCATGATTCTGAGTTGATATCAAGTGGAATTTCGTGTTAAAAAATTCATGAAAATTTTTCTTTTCTTTTTAATTATTTTCCAATCCATACTTTTGCGACGGAAATTTCTACTTGATATCAACTCAGAATCATAGCCTGAACCACCCCTCAAAGTGTTCGTTACGATGTCACTAACACCCTGTATACTTCTACCTACCCCTTCGCGTATACAGGCGTGAGGCAACTACTTCTCTCTCCAACTACAATTTCTACACACTACAATTTCTGACACTACAGGCGGATCACTTCATTATCCGAAAGTAAGACGATTCGCGCTTCGGAAGGCACGTTAAGCTGTTACTTCCGGTTACTATTTACTGATGTAAGTACGTAGGCGTTACATGAGTCATGTCAGGGGCCTTTTGCGGCTCAATAGTAACCCTGACACCAGGGTGCCTGAGGTTGGTAATCCACCTTACAACCCACACGATAGAAGATGAATAGGTAACAAACTGGACAAATCCACTACAAATCAAAAACCATTCAAATTACAAACGTGCCATGTAGCTCTCTCCAGAACCATAACTTAATACATAACCAATCAATTCAGTACGCCGTTATCAAGCATGAATTTTGATTTTGGTGAATTTGTGCAAAATGATCGTTTAGCCTTTATATTCGTACGGACATTAAAAAACCAGGTTGCTCTTTCAACAGAGTATAAATTGTGCAAAATTGGCCTGAACCCATAAATTCGACTATTAAACTCGTATCGAGCCCATCAGTGAGTGATTGTAGGAATTATAATGACGGTGGGATACGGTGGGTGTAACTCAAAAATATATTATTTTGAGGATTTTTAATGAGTATATAAAATTTACTCTCGTTACTTCATAGCCTTAAAAAAATGTATAAAAAGCAATATTATTTTTTACAGTACGTAGATAAAGAAACCCATGTTCCTAAGAAATTCACTTTTGGAGATATGGGACCTAACCTGTACTGGGCTGATTTTTCGAAGGTTTTGGTTTTGGAAGGTCAGACAGACAATCGCTTCTGTAAAAAACTGGACCTGTCAAATCTTCAGGTTAGGTAAGCGGACCATGTGAAAAACGGGTTAATGTCAGGTAGATGACTGTAAGCAGGTATTTCTTTTTCAAAGCTGGACATTCTAAAATATGTTTATAATGCTGCAGATATATTTTTTTTCTATTTAAGGAGATGTCCTTGGAAAAGGTTCAGTGAGATCTACTCTGAACCGACGTGCGTGTATGAAACGATTGATGATTGTCAAGGAAGCAAGAGAAGTGTGTTAGGATCGAAGCAAATGGAATTACATAGTCTCTGCTTACGCCGGTGGAAAATAGGCGTGAGTTATAATATGTATGTACGTATGTTAGCAGGATAGAGGATAGCAATTATATTGGAAAACATTAAATCTTTGAAACCAATTAAAGTATGTCTAGTGAGAAATATAGAAAGCTTGGTGAAGCAGGGTACTCAGTTCATCTTGCGATGGATGTACATTTGACCAGCCCAGTTATGAATACAGTGATGAACTACGTTGTTACGTAGGTAATTAAAGTTTAAGACAAAAAACATACCCAATTTATATAAAATTAAACTTACACCATTTCTCCGGTAACTTACGTTATAAATTTTGGTGTAAGAAGAGATTTTATTCGTTTTATACTCTCATTACGACGATCTGTAATTTGTGTGCCGCTGGTGCGGGTTCGAGTCCCGAGAACGGTTATTGGTGGACCAGTTATGACGCCCGTTAACAACGCAAAAATACCTATAATCCACTCCAGTAATAGTTGTATTATGAAATTTATTAGATCGCCTGTGAGATTGATTTTTAGGAGAGTGAAGTGCAATCATTGGCTGGAAAAAAATATGTTTTCGAATTGAAATGCTTTTTTTAAAGAATCTCAATCTCGCAATATCACCTGATCTGCTTCTTATCGTGTCGGCTGTGAGGTGAAATACCAACCTCATCAACCCTGGTGTCAGGGTTATTACTGAACTGCCAAATGCGGGACCCTTTTTTTTCACAGAATGTTATTTCGAGGGTTGAAAGGCAAATGGGTTTAAGCGACATTTTGGGCGAAATTGACTTATATATATATATTCGGAATCAGCGATTTTTTCCGCGTCGACTGATCTTGGTTTCAGATCAATCGAAGCTACTTTTTGGCGCTTCAACCAATTAGCACTTTGGGTACATTTTTAAAAACCCGTGTTTTAACCGACAAAAAAATGCACAAAATTCTGGGCGGGTGGCATATCAGTCGTATTCCGGGATATGAGTCGGTCACATAAGCTGTTATGTCTTTTCATTTTCATGATTCGAAGTCTGTTAAAGCGTTTTCCCTGACAGTGTTTTGTTATAGATAAGTCGGTTAAATCATTTGTCCTTAGACGAAACGAAAATAGATTTGGCGCTTAAATCTTTTTGCTTTAATCCAGATTTTATAAATATTGTCGCTTCAACCGTTTTGCCTTCGACAGTTTAAAAGTAAAATTGGCACTTGAACTGTTTTGCCTTTACCGAAAATATTCATAGAATTTGACTTCAGCTATTTATGCTACATTTTTTAAAAAATTTTGTCGTATAAAACAACTATCATTTTCTTTTGAAAGGACTTAAAACGTTTTTCCAAAACAAAAAATAAATAATGCTAACATTTCAGTCATCGCAATTTTGTATGAAACCTTGTGCCCGCATCACTTCAACATATCAAAATAAGTATGGGCAGGTCCTGGCTGGGCGGTTCACACAGCTAAAAATTACGATTGGGAAGACCGGGAGTGTGCGTGTCATCATGTCACCCAAGCCGTATCCGTTGATGGTGACTTCTATTTGTGTCTATCCCAAGTCGTTGTTGTGGTAGACTTTGACGTGGCTAGCGGAACCGAACTTCGAATTGAAGATCTGGTCACATGGTACACAATCAAACTGGCCAGCCGAGTTTACCGTGTAATTGTAGGAAGGTTTCCGTTGAGTTTTCCGTATTTGGCGTCTTGGACTAAGATTTTCGAGGACTATATCACGCGCTATTCCAGGTTTAGACACACTCATCCCAACTATCAGTTGGCATGTTGAAAGCCACATGGTTGCGCTTGAGTACGTCTTTGTACCGCAGGTATTGTCCACCTTGTTTACAGTTCCTTCTAGACACCTCGAAATAGAAAACCTTTCTGTCATCCATTCGCATCCATTCGCGTGATGTTTTATGATGAGAGCTTCTATTCCGAATATGCCAGAACGACGTAATACTTCTGTTATTGGAAAATCATCTTGCCGCTTTATGCGAAGGATGGACCTTAGACATTTAAAGTGTTACGTATCAAGTACGCCGCTGAGACTTTGTACACTAATATTTTAAGTTTTCCAAAGGCTGCCACCGCACCTGTTATCCGGGCTGGCAACTCCGATGACTTTGGAGTCATTTCATATTTGAGAACCCAAATATTTTAATTTTGAAATTTCCTCCAGCTCAGCGCCCTTTAAAGCAACATTGGAAGAAGCTACATCCCCGGAGCATCCTCTGGATGATTATTTTAAAAGGGTTTTGCACAAAACTATAAATATTCTGGTGTGTGACTTAATTGAATCGGCCATTCCTCGGCAAGTTTGGTTAACTGACGCATAGATGTGACACGTGAGAGATCAAAAATGATCTTATTCATTTTAGCCTTAATTTCAATTAAGCTATAAATAACAATTCCATAGAGTATCCCACTTATGCGTGATACAGAAGCGATATATAAAGAAAATAGACTAGGAACCATGGCTCCATGTGTTATGACATAGCCTTGTTTCGCGCCGTAGGTAACGACGAATAGCTCTGAAAAGTTACTTCTAAATCAAACTGTCGTCATCATGTCGTCATGATATTGTCGTATTAGGATAAATCATAACTTTTCAGGACAATCTGTTTTCTTTAGAGCAATCCACAAGCCGCGTGAAGCCTCACGCAGCACATAACAAAGGCCGATGTTGTTCAAGCCTTTTGGCCTGAATCTGTTTAATAACAAAACCGTACCCCCTATCTCTGTCCGGACAAAATCATCATTGGGTTTCCGGAAGTACCTTTTCTGCATCACGGGATAGAATAACGTTAAGGCTAAAATTTAATATCGATCGCCATCGACTCGCAAAGAGGAAGAAGGCTAAAATCATTCCAGCAGCTGACTCCCATATCTTCAGGATGAGTTTGTATAACCAGTTATAAATGTGTAGGCATATTATACAGTTCAGATGGTATTTTTGATGTGTTGGTATTCGTCATCCTTCTTAGCGCGGTAAGAAGTTCTTCAAAGGTCGGGGGTGCCGCTAGTTCTTAAGCGAAATCCTCGACCTTGTTGTAACAAACTCGACCGATATGTTGTAACAAACAAGTCGCTGGTATTACTATTGGGATTTAAGACATCGTTAAAATGTGTCCAAAGCGCTGCTAATAAGTCTTTCTGATCAGTGAGGCGTTGGGTCTTTTCCTTGTTGTAGATTGAAACTCTCTTCAAAGTTTGTGGCCGAAAACAGTCTTGAAGCTGTCGAAAATCTACCGGAACTGGATTGATAGGAATCAGCATAGAGCTGAATTTCACAAGCTTATTCCACCTGGCATTTGTTTTTGAGACATATGGTGACAGAAAAGCCCGCCTGTAGTTCCCCACGAGCTGATTTTCACGTTAGAACCATCGCACCAATCTTAGTTTTGCGGTCTGGTTTACCAACCAATAACTTCGGTAGAGCAGAGCACAGCTATAAAAATGCTCGGCAAAGGAACACCATCTATTTATTATTATTATTATCTCATCGACAGATGTGTCTGCTGCGATGTCCGACGTATCTCGGCTTTAAAAGCATGATCAAGTTCTGTTATTGTTTGTCAACTTCGACGGTATCTTATGGCCAGCTCGAAGTGGAGGTCTTAGGCGCAAATGTAACAGAAATTTTGATCAAACAAGTCGCTGATCTATCCACCCCTGGCCGCCTCTTAATATGAGAGCAATCAGTACTTCACTGCAGTCTGTCCTAGTACCGCGTACCATCTAGTAGGAGCCAGTGTTTGGAACTTGCATCCAGCCACGTGGTCTTAAATTTTTCAGTAAATCGGAAACAGGTTGTGATAGTGAGATTAAACTCAGCACAGAGTATAAGCATATTAAGACTTTTTCAAAGCTATTTGTTTCTTTTATTGCCCGAATTCAGTTGGTGACAGTCATCTGTCATCCGCCATCATACGCGGTTTACCATATACTTAAAAAGTCGAATTAAGCATGTGTAACAATCTTTATGGTTATATTCTAGATCCTGTTTCTTAATGAAATCGATTTACTCATTATATCCGCCGTGATTTTTCCTAATATTGTAAGGTACAAATATCTGTAAATGCCTTGCCCGACTAAAATCTCTCCCAGGAAAAACGGCTTAAGGACCGACTTTATTTCCGATCTTACTAATATTTGGATTTCATACAATTAAAATTAGTAGCGGATGGTCACTTAAGATATTTTCCTTCCCTGTCATATAACCTTTTATGGAGGTTAAGCTGATTTGCCTCTAGTCTTCTTTTTTTAAGAAGTCGTTTAACTCAATTAGCTTTAGTCAAAATAATAAGTGAGAGGTCTCTTAAAGCATTTTGCTTTTAGCCAATATTTGGCTCTAGTGGATATCAACCGTTTTTCCTCCAACTGTAATTTAGTTCAATTGAGGCATTTTGTATTAAGCGACTTCTAAAATCTATAACTGATGTGTTTTTCGAACCAAATAAATACAGAATTGTGCAACCTTTAATTTAAAATAATTCTTAGCATTTTGAACACTTTTGATTCAGTAGCTTTTTTTATATGAATTTTTTTCGAAAAAATAAAACTTTAAATGGCTCTCCTGTAAAGTTCACAAAATGTCGCTTAAACCCATTTGCCTTTCAACCCTCGATTTGTTCTATTTTAATTAGGCATAACCGGTTAGGCATATTTCTTTAGTCATAATCGTCTTTTGGCATAATGGTTACTGGTCATACTGTTTTATTTCAAAATAATTCAAATAGGTATGAATTTATGCTTAAAGTGTTTATGCTTTTTTAAATTATGTTTAAATAGTTATGCCTTATGCCATTTATGCGTAACGATTAATAGGAATAGTAAATAATTATATGCCATGCAAATTTATGACATAAAATTTTATGCAACAAAATAGGGAACCGCCAAAGGCCCTTGGCGTGGCTCACCTGGTGTAAGGGACGATGCGATTGAGGATGGGACATTCTTACCTGGAAAGCGCCTATTCACTCTTATCTTGAAGAGATCCAGATTGTACTTTTTGGGAAACAGATTCGCCAGCAAAGAATTGTAGACCTTAGCCGTTCATTTTAGAAACGAGAAAACGAAACCTTTCGTACATAGAGCTAGTGGAATATTAACGACAATTTTGCTGAATGGATTTTTTTTTTTTTTTTTGCTTTTTTTAATTTTCTTTTTTTGTGTTTGTGGTTTCTTGGCACATACTAGCACGAATGCAAAGATGAGCTCTACAATCGTGCTCGCAGTGTGTTGAAAAATATCATCGCAGTGGTTACTAATAAAATAATAATAAACATAGCCAAATAAATTGTCTATCATACCCGATTATATGACTTGGTCTACAAATAATGTCTTTTTTAATAAATCCAGTCATATTATATCTTAGAACAGTATGCCGGTCTTCCCCACATTGATCTTCTTCTTCTAATCCTTTTATCCCCTGTTGGGATGTAGGTCTCGAATAACAGATTGACCTTACAACATAAAATATAACTTAAGGGATTATTTCCTACACCTGTCTATTATTTGGACTGTCCATTTATGAGATTATTTTATTTTTGCATTATTATTACTAAATTCTAAAAAAATACTATCTTAAAAGTAGAAACATAAGTGAACCTAAAAAAAACACATTAAATAGGTAAAATATTACAAAAAATAGTTAATAAGCTGAATCGAACAGACCACTTCTGTTCTCTGATTGTTTACATTACGAATTTATTTTTGGAGAAAATATAGATACAGGCTTATGATAATTACAATACAAATATAATAAATAAGTGATAAAAAAAAAATAAGTCGGTTAATAAACATTATGAACAAACTTTCATACATTTTCTCATGCAACAATATCAAACTCTAGCCTTCATTGTGATACATTTAACTGTCTACTTAGATCATGTTGCTATCTGAATGAAATATTGAATCACATTAAGGCTTATTAGCACACGCCGGACAAACAAACAGACAAACCAGAACAATAGGCCGCGAAACAATGACGAAAAAAAATATCGTTTAATCCAATTACAATGATAATATACATGAGAGCTGGTGTTGGGTTAGTATGGATACGATATACAGTCAATAATCAAATCAAATCAAAATCAAATCAAATCAAATACACTTTATTGCACACAACATACAAAACAAATTTACACAAATGGACGAAAGATACAGCACAACCAGTGCAAAGGAAACATTTATTACAATAATAAAAAACTTAAATATTTTATTCACTTACAATACGGCCTCTTCAGAATTATTATGTTCTTTTTTCTTATTTTATTTTTGTGTATTTATGAAAAAGTGACGTGAGTTTTTATGTCCTGACCATATTCCTATGTACCTGTCTTCCCGAGCTCATTTTCATACAAAAGTTCGTCCGTCACATAATGCATAGTGGTGTGACAGGATTGTAGTAAGTGAAGATACCGACCCCGCCGGCGTGGTCGACGATTTCGAAGATTTGACAAGTCCGGTTTTTACAAGTGCGACTGCCTGTCTTCCTTCCAACCCGCGAAGAGAAAACCAGCCCAATACATGTTAGGTCACATACCTCAGAATGCATTTCTCGGGAATGTGGGTTTTCTCACGATGTTTCCCTTCACCGCTGAACACGTGATAATTTTGGCTGGATTCGAACCTGTGACCTCAAAGTGAGAGGCAAGCGTTCTACCAACTGGGCAACCACGGCTCACAAACGGTTTGGGTAACTCTGTCTCATAAATATAGTAATATTTTTCGCAGTGCTTATCCACTCTTTCCCAACAAACGTGGCCCAAGTATGTACTACAGGTCCCCGGGCAAATGGGTGGTCTGTTACCGTTTTATCATCGTGCTAAGTAGAAATATCGTCGGACGGTTGAATGGTGCCCATAGATTAGTCCCCTTGATTGATCTATAATAGCAAAGGCTCACTATATCGCCGTGGAAGACATTCTTGGTACAAACGTGATGGGAGTGTTCTTGTTTTAATAGAAAAGGTTAGTGGGAATTCAGGTTTGATGGATACGAAATTGAAGTTTGGAAAATTGAGAATTTGAAATTGTGAAAGCGTGTGATGCTCATTTGTTATGAGATGTACATACATACACAAACGCACGCCTCTTCCCACCGGGGTAAGCAGAGTCTATGGAATTCTATCTGTTACGGTCCTGACACACTTCTCTTGCTTCCTCCACATTCATCAATCGTTTCATATACTCACGCCGGTTAATAAATAAAAAATATTTGAGATTATTGATTATTAGATTATTGAGGTTTGAGATTTAAATATCTGTTTTTTTTTTTGGAAATTGATTTCTCTGTACTCACTTTTACGTTTTACTTACTTTTTTTTTTTTATTTCTTTTAATGGATGTGTAACGCTAACATGTAAGTTATTTTCTACTAAAACACTATGATGTTATGATCCAAAATAAATTAATTTGAATTTGGAATCGAATTTCTACAGGGTACTATGATTTTTTCAAATCAGCTCATATATATGAATATGGAAATTATATTTGATTTGAAACTTTAAAAATGCGATGGGATAAAAATAAAAAGGAAAGTATGTAAGTATGATATCTTATTTAGCAATCATCATAGATGATAAATGATATCATTACTTGAATATGGTTTGATTAAGCATAACCGATGCTCTTTTACAAACTAGAGGTCACTCAGGTCAAATGTATCGCTTTAAAAAACTATAGTGACGCACGCGGTTTGAAAACGCTGCGGTTTTTTAAAAGAGTTACTTATATAAAAAATGTAGGTACATAATGTTCCAAAGAGACGTGCTTATAAAAAAATATTTTAAATATTATTTTTGACATATCTACATGCTATGTCTAAACCTTAAAGAAATAACCTAAGATTACAGTCTTTTAGCTTTCACAAAGGATTGAACAAACGAACACTGTTGCCAAACACAAATATGTTTTTTTTTTTTTTTACAAAATGGCTATAGTGGTTTCTCGCCGTTATAATATACCGTGAACGTAATTTTATAGAGCATGACACATATGGTAGGGAAAGTGACAATCTTATCAACTCGATTGATCATTTTACCACGTTGCGCATGTCGGAAGGGCTGGTAAACTTCAAATGAGAGAAAAATAAACGCCGCGTTTTTCTCTCAAGCAAATTGACGTATCCCAAGAACTATAAAGTTCACACTAACGCCAATCACCCGTGTGATTAATGCGTTAAGACCGTCTTCTCCTCGCTCATTAAATGTCTTCAAACTTATAAATAGGTGATATTCATTGCTGAAGGTTAAAATATTATAATTACGAGTCGGTTTCTTTATAAATAAGTTATACTTTATAATGCGTAGCAATTATGTTTGCCACCCAACATGTTTTGCAAAGGGTGGATATGAAAGAGAGATTAATGTGTAGATGTTGTACGATTTTACTACAATTCCCGATGGGAACATTGTCGAAATCACTTTGTGAGACTGTCCTTTGTTTGGTAAGGACTTTTCAGGCGTGAATCACCTGATTGTTCGAAAAAGTAAGATGATTTTGTGCTTCGGAGGGCACGTTAAGCCGTTGGTCTCGGCTATTAGCCGTAAAAATACCTCCGCCAACCCGCATGGGAGCAGCGTTGGTGGAGTATGCTCCATACCCCCTCCGGTTGATTGAGGGGAGGCCTGTGCCGAGCAGTCGGACGTATATAGACTGTTTATGTATGTATAAGTATCTACGCGTTTTATACTGGCCAATCCTATTTGGAGAACGCGAAACTTACATCGTAGTTCCGTGGGTGCGAAGTTTGGCTCGTGCTCTACCACTGAATTCGACTTTTATGAGTTTGTTACGTTTGGATGATAGGTAATTGATATCAAGTGGTTTCCAGGATTTATGCTCAGTTAATGGCGAAGATGGGAGCCATCGGTACGGCAATGCAGGACGGAAGGGGCAAGTCACAGGGACTGTAACCTGGAAACTGACAGAGGGCAGCAGTAACTGTCAGTACTATTCAGAGGCGGAGGACAGGAGTCCTAGTATGGCTTTGTAATAGACTACTCTGGGCGCCATCCCAAACATTTTATTTTATCGCGCAAGAACTACAAATTAACACCTCACCTTTAAGGTCACAAAGTGTCAATAGTTGATGTCAAAAATAATTATTGGTTACCCTCAAAACAACATAGTAATGTTAACATAATCTCCGAAACGACCCAGACCACATTTTAATGCCTAAAACCAATACTACAGTGACATAATGAGCTGTAACCATGCTATATTATAAATGTAAAAATCTGCCTGTCTGTTTGTCATCTTTACATGCTTAAACTGCTGAATCGATTTACATGAGGAATGGAGATAGTTTTGAGATGTAGAGAAAACGTAGTATATACTTTATGTGTCAGTAAAATCACCCCTTAAATGGATGAAAAAAAGATGGAAGAAATATGTTGCATTCATACGCTAAAACATTTCGAGAAAAAAAACGAAAAAGTCTGAAAATAAAAATTTTTGTAAAAAAATTTGGTGTGGTATCATAACGCCTATTTTACGTAGATTAGTATTCTATCATAATTATTTAATACAGCCTAAATACTTACCGTACCTATCTATGAAACTAATAAAGATAAAAATATACCGCTCAAATGGGTCGACGCTAGGTACCTGTTTTATTGAATCTGATGGTGTCATTAGTTCAAAAATGACCAAATGTCACTAAACGGCCTTTTGGCTTATGAGGGCAGAAAAATATGTCGCGCGCGATAATCGAGGTCCGAGCAGACGGCGTCGCGGGTGGAAGGCTAGGCACTAGATAAAACTTGTATACTTTGACAGGTGACATTTCGTTGGGAAATTTGTGTGACCTCTTTCACGGGTCAACCAAAGCCTGCATAATAAGATCAGAATAGTCTATTTTACATAAAAGTATAGATTTAATGGTTCATGCCAGCCGCCCACTATTGGGTTGAAATGTTTGTGGTCACGTTATTATCTGTAAAGTGAATTATGAACGGTTTTGATGCTATCATAATTAAAATGTTATAGTTATGATAGCATCAAAACGGTTACGTTGTCACTAACACCCATATGTACTTGTATGACTACTAGTATTTACTTGTACGGGGTGTAAGTGACATCGTAACGAAAACTAAGGGTGATGATTCAGACCATGATTCTGGGTTAATAGCAAGTGGAATTTTCCATCGCAAAAGGAGAGAATTGAAAAAAAAAACATGAATTTTGCGATAGAAAATTCTCTGAATCATCCCCCTCAGTATTTGTTACGATGTCACCAACACCCTGTATGGTATTATTAATATAAAACACGCTAATCACTGTTCAAATATTGAGAATTAATCAAATTCATCGTATTATTTCACCAATAGCCAACTTTCACAATACTAAGTATTGATTTATTTAATTTGTACGACTAACAAGAAGGCAGCCAATTAAAGTTGACAAATTCGTTTCTTTCGCACTTTTTGTTGACAAATATTACGTATTTGTACAAATTAGCGCTGCATTATATTACCATCGAATTGGTATTTTATTGGCAGTTTATTTAATAACGCATTTTAATTTTGATGGTGTAAAGTTTTTCGAAAAAAACACACCGTTTACAAACGTACGGTGTTTGGCGGAAGGCAAGCGGGAAACCATTGCCCTGTTTTTCCCTAAAAAAGTAGCATGGAAAATGCTGCACCGACAAAAGCGTGGCTCTTAAATTGATGATGATGATGAAAGTTTTTCCATGTGTAGTGGGTAACTAAAGATGAAATCTTAACCTAAATGGCTTTTCCAGACTTCACGAAGAAGTTCTTCTTACACTTAGTATCCCTCCTGAATTGGCCTGGATTTTTTGGGACAATTTAGAAATCATCACGCCTGTCACTTCGAAGGGGTAGGCAGAGGAGTCTAGTATAGACAGCAACTCTAAAAATGATCAACGAGTTGATTAGTTCATGTTTAGTTCTATGAGAACTGGGTTCAACTGATAATTTTCCTAATCAATAAAGTCAACTAATAAATTATAGTTAGTGATCAGATATTCTTTATTTATTATTTATTTATTTATTTTTATTTGTACACAATAAAACAGACACAAGAAACATAAAAAGAAAACAGATAGCGCGCGCGATTCGAGCGCTTATTTACCATAAAATCCCACAAAATGCGATAAAAGTATGGAAGCGGCATTTTAAAACATTTTTTTATAATAAAAATCCCGGAATAAAATACAGGTTTCTTTAAAATAAACTATTGATTTAAGATATCGTGTCCATAAAGCAACACGGACCACCACTTAATCGCTTCTTGTCAATCCCAATTTTGAAGATGTTTTTAAAACAAAAGTTCTATCAATATCATTCAATTGAAATAAAAATTGTTGCTCCACTATTTTGAAGTATTTTTTGTATCATTGTCGACTGTTGTAAAGTTCCTTGTCAAAATAAAATTTCATTATCACTAATTTAAAAGCCACGCTCTTGTCGGTGTAGCATTCTCCATTCTTGACTATACAAATACACTTTATTGCACCAAAATAAAAAAAAAATATAAAAAGACTCTTACCTAAGTACATAGCAAATGGCCGCCTTATTGCTAAAGCTGAAAAAGCTTTATCGCTTATGAAAAGCCAATTCCTTTACTTCCATATACTTATAAGGCACGAGACGTTCACCTTCTCTTTAATCTGTTCCATGTAAGCTCTTCTTGGTCTTCCCCTTCCTCTCTTTCCTTATAGCTTTCCTTCCTATGGTGTTTCTAATAAAATTTAAATCACTATAATATTAAAACACGATTACACGACCGGCTCATCTATCGAAGATGACACTCAAGTAAATCACTCGACAACTTGCCGGAACTTAACCTAAATTCCTCCAACCAACCTTGCAGCGCAAGCGCACTTTGCCCCGATATTACGTGGTACTCTTAACACAGTGGTACCCAATTTCCACGAGGTTTATTATTTCCAAGGTCCATGAGAAATAAATCTAGGCCTGCTTTTTTTTTTTTGACGTGACTTATTGTAGATTTGCCGCAGATGGCATTAACTACTTGGCCGGAAGTAGGTCTGCGAATGTAGATAAGAAACTAATTTATTAGTATATGTCCGACAAAAAATCTGTAATAATAGCGGAATATTGCATTGAGACAAACCTACAATGTATTAATTGTAATTTGTTTTAAAAAAATAAGCAAATATTTAAGTGTTTACATAATTTATAAAAGTAATAAATCATTAATTATAATCATTTCTCAAAACTAACCTTGTAAATATTTTTTCCAGTAAATAAATTATAGATTACTAATTTCAAATTCTAAGGGGTATTCTCATAATAAGTGTATTACAAAAATATATATTTATTTTTTTATTTATGTTTACATAGCATGACACCTACATCCCAAGTAAGCTATATTTAAATCCGATGTAAAGTCTAAAAACCACTGTTCTAATATAAAAACAGAGACCGAATTAAGCAAAGTGTTGCCAGTAATGATGCGCAGTAATGACTAAGGTATTATGTCAAATTATTTCATAGCGATTGGAAAAGTCAAGGTGACCGATTGTGAGCGTAGTGGTAATGATCGTGAGGAGGTTTGAAGGATTTGATACGGTATTTGTGTCTTGGTGACACAAACCATCAAGAGGGATGAGGGGTGAGAGGTTTTCCTTGCAGCTTCTTTTCCCCGCTTTTTTTTTTCTTCTTTTCTATACAGGTTGTGAGAAGCTGCAGTAGTTTTAGGCGGATGAGACGTTCGTTATATAAAAAATGACAATTCAAAGTGTAACTATGTTACCTACTGAATAAAGATATTATTGCATTTGAATTTGAGCATTTTTGTCACTGTCGTTTTTGAAATCGTCTGCAAATTAGCTACGGCACCTGGTTTCCTTTTTTTTCGAGGGGAATTGCCTACCGCATATCCTCCCACCGCGGTGGCAGGAAGAGGGCTATGTTGGGCTTACATCGACTAAAACCCCCGTGCTTTCGCATTCTTCCGCGGCTTGACGGCAGGCACCTGGTTTCCTGGTGCCACCATTATGGCACCACTATCTTCATTCTAGTAAGGTGACCCTTAGTAGGCGAAATAAACTCCACATGGACAACGTAAAACTCTTCTTTAACACGTTCTTATCGGTGTTGCATTTAAATAAACAGTTTGCTTTTACTGACTGCCAAAAGTGAAGGTGAAAAGATTAAGCGGATTGCAAAAAACAAACTCAAATGAAATGAAGCATTTAAAAATATCATTATAAAGTCGTCACAACCGCACCAAGTGGTGTGACGTAAACTTTATATTTGCCACATCCAAACCATAATAGCAAACAACATCATTTCAAAGCGCGATCAAAACTATTGAAATTATAATAGTGATATAAAAACATGGTCTCCGGTAAAGCAACGAGATGTGTCCTTAATCTTAATGCTCCGGCATTAGCGCGCTTCATGTCGTCGGTTATTGTGGCCATGGGTTCATGTGGTCTTGAGACTGGTGGTCAGATTTAGTTCATACCCGTAACCCACGCGCAATCCATACTACTTTTAAGATTTCCAGGCACAATAGTTCAACAATAGAGTTTTGATTTTAAAATAACATTCAGTCTTACGACTTTAAGGTAGCAGACTTTTGTTATCGACTTGAATTGAAGTACGGTGATGAATATTATGATAAACTATGTCGATAGATTACCAGCTAATAGATATCGTTCCTTGTATATTCAGTAAAATAGTATATAAATATCTAGAACAGTTCTTAGTTGAATATTGCAATATGCCTTAGTGACATAAACAAATAAACATAATAATTGTTAATTAGAAAATTACACCGGCGTAAGCGGAGGCTATGGAATTCCATTTGCATCGATTCTCGCATACTTCTCTTTCTCCCCGGCAGGAAATAGGCGTGAGTTTATGCATGCATGTACAGTCATGAGCAATATAATGTACCCACTTTAGGACTCTGTCGCACTAACATATTTGACATTTAGTGAGACTTACAGTGCAATTTGTCAAAAAAGTTAATGTGACATGGTACCAAAGTGTATACATATTAATGTTCGTGACCGTACTGTCAGTTTTTTTTAAAGTATAAATAATTACAAACTGTATTGCAAAGACCATTGAATAGGAAAATCTAACCTAACCTAATTTCCCACAATATCCCCAAGACCACCGTCCATGATGGTCACCATCCACCAGCAGATTGGAGCGTGATCTTGACTAGGTACTTGCGGCGGCATTACCCGTCATCTGTGGTGTTATAATTTTAGTAATGCGATATGTTTTTGTGGGTCCGTCCCTGACACGAGTGTCATCTGGTGGCGGTATTCGGAACTAATGACTTCATTACGCTATTGCTAATACATTTGCTTAATGTTTTTAGAATGATACTGTTTCAAGGTGTTCGTGAGATTGCGGCCTAATTATTATGCTGGTGTTTTCGTACCTTAATCTCTACGTACATAAACACGTTGCTACTTTAATATGTATTTATTATTATTTATTGCTTTATAAAGGTACATACAACATTGCAGTGTAACCCAATGCGCTGTATGACTAGAAAACATACAGCATATAAAATGATAACTAGACGCAAAACAACTTATGATATTTATCGCTTACATCAAATTATTTTATTGGCGAAAACACATAAAAGAGAGAAGAAGGTGGTAACATAATTTACATAACAGTGATGTGGTTTTCATGTGTTCAGCCTGCATGTAGGTGTACCAATATTGAAAAATAAATTTAGAAAGTAAAAATTGTTACATTGAAAAGAAGATACTTATTAATTATGGAAAATTATACAAAATTACACTTTTTACAAAAATTAACTATTTATTTCGAATTATAGTGACATTTATTCATAAACCATTTCGTTAGGTATATTTTGAACTTGTTTCCAGTCAGTTTTGTGTTCTTAGAATGATAACAGATCGAAAACTCTTAAGCGATTCTCACTCATCTTCGCGCAATTACTAGCTGACACCGCCGTGGCTGACACTGACTTTCGCTTCTTCTATTCTTATCAAGATCTTTTTGCATGCTCGCCGGTTTAGAGTATTCCTTAGGTACCTGGAGATTCCTTAAAACTTCCTGGATTTGGTCACCTAGGTGTTTCTTCTCAGTAGAAAGTGTTTTAAGTAAAAGTACAGCATAATGTTGAAAACTCCTCTTAAGCCAATCCATGTGTGCTCCATTCTGAACTCTAGAGGCCAACTGGTGATAGATGTATTTGTGTTCTCATAATCTATTTATTTATTAAAATGTAATTATAATTAATAAGTACATACGTATCTCCTATATTGCAACTTTATTGTTCTTCCGCAGTTATTTTTGTACTACCTCTGGGTTGGCTGGAATAAATCTCTCTTAGAGATTAGTCCTCCCTTGTTAACATTTATTTCATATTTGTAACTAGGT
This sequence comes from Pectinophora gossypiella, assembly GCF_024362695.1. Lineage (NCBI taxonomy): Eukaryota > Metazoa > Arthropoda > Insecta > Lepidoptera > Gelechiidae > Pectinophora > Pectinophora gossypiella. Next base: position 14,979,511 of record NC_065417.1, read on the forward strand.
CATATTTTACTTATAAATTATTCTTATTATTATGTATGTTGAGGAGCTCGGTGGCGCAGCCGTAAACGCGCTCGGTCTGCGATTGTTGAAGTTAAGCAACTTTCGCAAAGGCCGGTCATAGGATGGGCGACCACAAAAAAAGTTTTCATCTCGAGCTCCTCCGTGCTTCGGAAGGCACGTTAAGCCGTTGGTCCCGGCTGCATTAGCAGTCGTTAATAACCATCAATCCGCACTGGGCCCGCGTGATGGTTTAAGACACGATCTCCGTATCCATCCATAGGGAAGGCCCGTGCCCCAGCAGTGGGGACGTTAATGGGCTGATGATGATGATTATGTATGTCATTTCCATATCTCGGGCCTATAGAGTCCCGGACTTATTATTATTAGATTGTTTTAAATAAATACTAATAAGGTAATATTAATAAGGTTCAGTACGATCTACGCTGAACCGGCGTGCGTGTATGAAGCGATTGATGAATGTGGAGGAAGCAAGAGAAGTGTGTCAGGATCGAAGCAAATGGAATTCTATAGTCTCTGCTTACCCCGGTGGGAAATAGGCGTGAGTTTATGTATGTATGTATGTATGTGTTAAATAAATACTGTATGTGCCGTTACAATGAAGAACTTTCCAAGCTATGTTCACCAAAAACAATATAGATGGTTTTGTACAGCATTACCTATTTTCTCATTACACGGATACATAATTATTCCAAAATACAATATAATGGCTGAACCATGTATAAAAATAATTCTTGCTTGACATTAGGATCATCATCATCATCATCATCAGCCGTATGACGCCCACTGCTGGGCATAGGCCTCCCCCAAGGATCTCCACGACGAACGGTCCTGCGCTGCCCGCATCCAACGGCTTCCCGCGACCGTCACCAGATCGTCGGTCCACCTTGTAGCGGGCCTACCCACTGAGCGTCGTCCGACACGTGGTCGCCACTCCAGAACCCTTCCGCCCCATCGGCCATCGGTTCTCCTCGCCATGTGTCCTGCCCACTGCCACTTCAGCTTTGCAATTCTCCGAGCTATGTCGGTGACTTTAGTTCTCCTGCGGATCTCCTCATTTCTGATTCGATCGAGCAGGGAAATACCGAGCATAGCTCTCTCCATTGCCCGCTGAGCGACACCGAGCCTCCTCACGAGACCCATAGTAAGCGGCCACGTCTCACTGCCGTAGGTCATCACACAGTGTTATTTTTTATTAAAAGGGTCATCATTTATACTTAAAAACAAAGATAATAGATACATAATGTCTGTTATCCATGAAATTCGACAGCGCCATCTATGTTGTCTCTGAGGAACGTAGCCTGGAAAATTTGTCATTGTGACTGAATGAATTTTATTTTTAATTTGTGTCTAATAAAAATAACTAGTTGTTAAGTGCAATAAAGAGTATTATACATCACCGAAGCTCCACATCAGCTACCATCACACCGAAGCGTATCACCAATTCACTATTACACGATCTTCTTCTACCATGTGGGTTGTGAGGTGGAGTACCAACCTCATCAACCCTGGTGTCAGGGTCGTTATTGAGCCGCCAAAGGCCCCTGACATGGCTCATGTAACGTCTACTTACTTACATTACCAAGTTGTAACCGTGATCAACGGCTTAACGCGCCTTCCGAAGCACGGATCATCTTACTTTCTGGTGATCAGCCACTAATGTCCTGACCAAACTAGGGAACACAAAGTAATTTTTGTGATATATTCCCTTCGGGAATCGAACCCAGGACCTCCGGATCGTGAGCCCAACGCTCAACCACTGGACCAAGGAGGTCGATTACACGATAGGCGTGCACGATTGTGATTGTTATATGATTGATACACCTGATTTCATTTGCTCATGTGAACTTGGACCTAGGGGTCGGAAGACCGTGGGAGGCGATCGTCTGCGCATACAACATTGTTCGACCTTCGCGTCTAGACCAGTGTAAGATGAGCTCTGTTGAATGGATTGGTTTTAATAATGAGCGTCGTTCAATGGCTTAATAAAGGTCCTGTTAGATGGAGATATTGTGGTAAATTAGGGTTTGTAGGTCAGAGGTTAGGTGCAATCCTTTGTGTAGAAATTATAGATGAGTAGGTTCGGCTTGGAATAACTTAAGTACTTTGTTTTGGTGGTTTATTTTAGAATTATAATCAAAAGTAAGGCTTTAGAAATAGGGGTGTCACACTTTTGAATTTGTTTATAAATAAATACTTTATATTTTTACCTATAGTATAGGAAGGTGTTATAAAAATACGTATAAGTTACAAGTGTTACATGTGTTTCCGTTTTGCATGCGATTTGAAAAAAAAAGAATCGGTTATTATATAAGGACACCACAGTAACAAATATAAAACAAATCACAGAATAACATAAAACTTACAATTAAAAATTTTTAACAAAAAAAAACCGACTTCAAACGCAAAACTAAAAAGCAATAAATAAATTTACTTCGCACAAAGTAATTAGTACGTATTTTCAATTAGTTAATTAATTTTATAAATTTGAAGCCGGTGCCAAGGAAATGCTACAACGAAGTACCGATTCTTATATTTTTCAATACTGATTGTTTTGTAATTTTTTGTTTGACATTGTTTTGTAATTGCTTTGATATAGGTATTAAACAATATTGTGTGTACATTGTAATTTGATATTGTAGTAGGGTTGTTGTAGCATTTACTTGGCACCGACTTCAGATTTATAAAATTAATTAACTAATTGAAAATACGTACTAATTACTTTGTGCGAAGTAAATTTATTTATTGCTTTTTAGTTTTGCGTTTGAAGTCGGTTTTTTTTGTTAAAAATTTTATTTTATTTTACGATTTTAAGTGATGGTTAGACTGAGCAAGGATGCAGACAGACAGATTTTCTGATTTATATTGATATATAATAATATATGATTAGTAGTGATCACAATTATTATTGATGAACATGTATACATCATTTTTAACCCCAAGACATTTTCTGGAAAAACAAAATTTTGTATGGCGGCCATCTTGTTTTTTCGCCATTTTGTATTTTTTTCACCGGCCATTAAATTCGACCAAGATTTAAATAGGTTTCGTGAAAGAAAAATTGATTCAGGTGCGATAGTTTCGCCAGGCCGTAGGGTGTCACCCTGATGCGGAGCAGTTTTCGAAAATCGGGAAGTATTTCCATACTTAACATGACGATTCGATCACAACCCCGATATATATTTTATACCCCGAGACATTTTCTGAAAAAACAAAATTGTGTATGGCGGCCATCTTGTTTTTCCGCCATTTTGTTTTTTTTTTCACGCGCTATGAAATTTGACTAAGATTTAAATAAGTGCTCTGAAAGAAATATTGGTTCACGTGCGATAGTTTTGCCAGGCCGTAGAGTATCTCTCTGATGCGGAGCAGTTTTTGGTGACCAGAAAGTATTTCCGTACTCTACATGATGTTTTGAGTAAGCGCCCCATACATTATTTTTACCCAAAGGGACTTCTTCTAAAATCGACAAAATTTTGTATGGCGGCCATCTTTTTTTTCCGCCATTTTGTTTTTTTGCACCGGCGTTTGGATTTGATCAAGATTTAAATACGTTTCGTGAAAGAAAAATTGCTCCAGGTTGTATAGTTTTGCCAGGCCATAGGGTGTCTCCCTGATGCTGACCAGTTTTCGAAGGTCGGGAAGTTTTCCCGAAGCCTAAAGAGCGATTTGATCAATATGACTTTACAAACGCACTAGTCACTCCTACGATTTTTGAAAATTCCCCTCGATTTCTCTGGTCTTCCATCATCAGATCCTGACTTCCTTGACATGGGACCCCCTTGGGTATATCTCCTTTCAAACAAAAAAAGAATTATCAAAATCGGTTCATATACGACGAAGATATGCCCGAACAAACATAAAAAAAAAAAAAAAAAAAAAAAAATATACGGTCGAATTGAGAACCTCCTCCTTTTTTGAAGTCGGTAAAAACAAGTAATGAAAACAACTTACACAAGAGAGTTTTCCGTGTACTCGAACTTATAGGCAGTAGAAAAAAGAACATACTAGTACATCTTTAATTTGGTTAGTAAACGGACCCTGTGAAAAACGTAATAATGCTAGGGAGAAGGTGATGACATCTGTAACTGATGGCAATACTACCTAAGTATTGTCTATATCTGACCAAAACTCTATTTTTTTTTCCTCCTAAATGGGCCAAATCTCTATCCACCTTACAAATAAAAAATAAACCCCGGATGAACTTGGATTTAAACATTTGACAGCCAAGCAAAGTTCAGTCGAATTTTATGATAATTTGATTAAATTTTGCTTGACTGTCAAATACAACCCACGTTCAGCCCTGGTTTATTTTTTATTTTTAAGGTGGTATTAAAATCATGTATGAATCATAGACAATTGGCATCACGTAGTTTCTAGGATTTGTGCCCGTTAATGGCAATAGACTTATCCCCTATTAGATGGGGCCTAAACATATCTGACGAGGGTCTATATAATTATACACATCTACCTACCCCTTAAAGATACAGGCGTGAAGCTATGATATGGTATGTGTCAAAATTGTCTTCATATTAACTAACTCTAACTAACTCCTAATTATTGTTTGATTCGCAACATCAAATGCGCAAGCTCATAGATCATTTTATACTGGGTGCGCAAGAGTTGTTTGCACAATGAAACGTTTTTAGGTGATGACAAGCGATGATGCGCGGAAACGGACATCTGTCGCGAATGGAGAAATCTGTGGTTGTGCAATGTCTTTAGGAATCAAATGTCAGTGGTACAAAAAAGTCTGATTGCAAAAAGAAAAATAAAATAAGAAAAACATTTTTTTTTTTCAAGAAATGGTACCTAGAGATATACGTAGAGGCTTTAAAGGCGGTGTGATGACCTTAAAGCTTAGATAAATTATATAATGCGAGTTTCTCTTCGGCTAACTGCACTACACTACACACACTACACTACACTGCATTTTTTCAGCCACATATTGGGGGAGGTGAGGTATTTACGTACAGGACACATCTACTCCCTGCTGGTCACTCTGAATAAAAAAAGTCTCTATAAACATATACGCAAAAGCTAATCACCTGATCGTCTGAAAGTAAAATGATTCGAGCTTCGGAATGCAGGTGAAGCCATTAGACGCGACTACTACTTAGTCATGTAAGAATTTAGTCGTTATATTTCGCAGCTCAAATAGTAATCAATGACACCAAGGTTACTGGGGCTGGTAATCCACCTCATAAGCCATACAATAGAAAAAGAAGAAGTAATGGATAAAAATCACTTTCTGTTGACGAACTTTCTACACTTACAACGGACGAAAACAATTTTTATTTTTCGCTTTTCGACATTATGCAGTTTTTCGTCACTTAACAGTAAAAGTAAGATGATTGCGTGCTTCGGAAGGTTCGCTAAGCCGTTGGTCCCGGGCTACTGGCCCAAATACCTCCACCGACCCGCAGTGGAGCAGCGTGGTGGAGTATGCTCCGTACCCCCTCTGGTTGATTGAGGGGAGATCTGTGCCCAGCAGTGCGACATGTATTAGCTGTTATGTTATGTATGATGTAAATATGCAGAACAATAACATAACAACAACATAGCATCACGCCTCTATCCCTGAAGAGGGAAGTCATGCAGAGGTATACTATATACCTATTCCACGCCAGCTATGTTTAATATCCATATCATAGGAAGCGCGCCTATTGCCATATACTCGTAGGAAACAGATCCTGGAAACCACGTGATATGAATCATCAATGATACAAAAATGAATTCAAACTCCATAAAGTCGAATATGCAGAACAATAATTAAAACACATAATAACGGGTTCTTACCGCGTTTAAATGGGGATATGAGACTCCCTCGAGACTCATAGACTCGGGGAGTCTCATATCCCCATTTAAACGCGGTAAGAACCCGTTATTATGTGTTTTAATTATGATAATAACCGCGTAAACTTAAAACAATGTATGCAGAACAATGTCGGTACCTAATATTATAAATAGCGCACTATACTATAAACTAATTTTATGATACCCTCCTCGATACATTTTATATTCGCAAGTACTTAATAAATTAAAGGTTTACTACCCCTGCAAAATGTATGAGATAGTATAAATGTGTAATCGTTGTTACTACATAGGACCCTTGTGACAGTTTGACGTTTATTATCGACTAGCTTTTGGGATTATGTATACGTTTTTACAATAAAATACCTACCAGATAATATTTTAAATTTGTCAGAAAATAAATTTAAAGCCCATGTGAAGCTTTATGTAAAAAAGATAAGATTAATGACTACCTAAATGATAAAAATGTTCCTCTAGTTATTAAATAATTTGTAATGTATACCCTCATTGATTCAAAAGATGTGTTGCTGTTGCAGTTTCTTGTCATTTCTTCTCAGCCATAACACCTTGCGAAATGACGTAAATTCCAAAATGTTACATTGGCTGCTGCTTATTTCTTCCATCAAATGTAGGGTTTGAGTATGTCTGCAGGAATCACGGCCATTATCTTTGCTTTCCGTTTTGTAATAATACAAGCTCTATTATCGTCTACTTACAACTTGTTTCTAGGTCTAAAACATCAAAACAAGTCAAGCGCGCGACATATTAACTATCAACCCACCGGGAATCGAAGGCAGGTTAATGTAACGGCCGGCGGGGCGTGCGACTGGGCCATCCGTGCCCTTTCCCAGCGTGGGCGCTGCTTCGCTAATGTGCGCCCGCGCAGGATGCTACTTTTATCGTGTGCTGCGCGTTTGATGATTTGATGTATTAGTCCACGTATGAATAACATGAATAATGATTACAAGATTTATAATGCATGTTATGAAACAACTTTATTAAACTTTGGAATACAGAATATTAAAACAATAAACCGGCTTAAAATAGATACAATAAAAGTAAATAATAATGTTGTACTCAATGTTCGAATCTAAAGCATACCCCGAACACTTCATAAACAACACCTCGTTTTACACAGATACTGTACATTGACGTTATCGTACACGCGCATCCGTGTGTGTGACGTCGGACTCCATACGTTTGAAGACTAAACTAAGACCGAAGGGGGTGAGATAAACCTACCTCAGCCGCTGGTGGGGAGCGGGTGAGCGCTACTCCTTATTCTATGTCTGAAGTCAACTGTGTTTATCTTACGTGCTTAGAATCCCATTTAGATTACATACAAACGGGTTAAATTGATTACCTATTTTTTTGAAGTCGGGTAAAAAACAGAGCAGTCTTAAGACCTTGACTAGGTAATACTTATAAGTATAAGGTAAACCAGTACATCTTTCCATGTCAGAAAAGTGGTATAAAGGGTTGTGTCTCCTCCGATATCATAGACCATCTACATAAGTCCATCATAATTCCCGTTTTTCACAGGGTCCGCTTATCTAACCTGAAGATTTGACAGGTCCGGTTTTTTAAAGAAGCGACAGCCTATCTGACCTTCCCACCTGCGAAGGGAAAACCAACGCAGGTTAAGTTACATACCTCCGAAACGTATTTCTCAGGACGTATTTCTCGATTTCTTCTCACCGCTAAGCACGTGCTAATTATATATGATCCGAACATGACTTCGAAAAACCATTTGGAAAACCTTTGGTTTAGGCATGTGCTGGATTCGAACCTGCGACCTTAGAGTGAGTGTTTGATCTACATTAGGCCATCTAAAGTAATTTCTATTATCCAACGTTTGTCTGGAAAAAAATTCAACCTTACCAATAAGGCCTTTTGTACCATCGTTTTTTTGTATTTTATTTTAACTCTGATCATCGCTGTAGTGATATACATAAGTTATTTATATCTCTTCGTCAAATATATAAAACTTCATACTAAGCTTTGCCAAGCAAACCATGAATGAAGTCAATCGTGACCACAACCTGATGATATCGTGTTTATTTGTTATAAGCTGCGCCTGATTCAATGCCCAAGGATGTTTTGATAGCGTCTGATATTGTGGAATGTTCGAAGATTTATGTTGAATTGATTAGCAAGCTTACTATAGTTATTGTTTTATCGCGATCTAGGCAAGATTTTAGTGCTGTATTATTCTTAGCGATAAGGCCGCCTTTGCCCACCTTAGAATATTTATCCTGTAAATGTTTTGTGAATTATTTTTATATTGTGTACATTACATTTTTTTTCAAAAAAAATTAAAAATTCTTTATTAAAATTCATAAATAACTATATAAACTTAGTCTAATTACACATAGATAAAGAATGATAATTAAATGATTTTTAAATTAATCCAACATCAGTGAATTAACGTCTATGTGCACGTGTGTCATGTTCAAATAATCCACCTCGTGGTGTCAAATTCACCTTTGTGAATTTGTGTGCAATAAAGTGTTTTCATTATTATTATTATACTCACTGCCTGTTTCGAGGTGCTAGTGCAGCATAGCATCATATCTAATCTATCTAGATTTACAGAATCACTTCTATAAAATAATATCATGTAACGGCCTCCGTGGTCCAGTGGTTGAGCGTTGGGCTCACGATCCGTAGGTCCCGGGTTCGAATCCCCCCACCGGGATTCGAATATATCATATTCACAAAAAATCACTTTGTGATCCTTAGTTTGGTTAGGACTTTACAGGCTGATCACCTAAATGTCCAAAAAGTAAGATGATTCATTCTGAGTTAATATCAGGTGGAATTTTCCATCGCAAAATATAGAATTGAAAAAATAAAAAAAAAACTAATAATAAATCATTAATTTTGCAATTAAAAGTTCCACTTGATATATTGGACATTACAGGCTGATCACCTGATTGTCCGAAAGTAAGATGATCCGTGCTTCGGAAGGCACGTTAAGCCGTTGGTCCCGGTTACTACTTCCTGATGTAAGTAAGTAGTCGTTACATGAGTCATGTCAGGGGCCTTTGGCGGCTCAATAGTAACCCTGACACCAGGGTTGATGAGGTTGGTAATTCACCTCACAACCCACACGATAAGAAGAAGACTTGATATCAACTCAGAATCATGGTCTGAATCATCCCTCAAAGTTTTCGTTACGATGTCACTAACATCCTTTATATGTATAAGACTAATTAACCCTTTCACGCAAAGACCATGGGTCATTAATGGTTCATAATAGATAGTATGACACTGTGGAATTGGAACGTCATTAGACGTTCTGTCCTTGAAAGTGTTAAGCACACCAAAATCCTTTTGCATCATACGCATTGGCTTAATTTTCAGTTGTAAATGCAATTATAATCAATATTACTAAACAGGAAAGACCGGTTCAAAAAACCTGATAACACTAAGGCAAAGACGATAAGTAACAAACTAGAGGAGCACACTATTCTAGTAATAGCCTATAATAATTATAATAGTAATAGCCTATAACATAATAGTACTTATATAAGTATGTGAATTAAATGCAACTGATCATCATAAACCTATTTGATACAAGGTTGAACTGCTCGTTATGTTAAAGGTACATTTATTGAAAAATAGACTAGCCACTTTACTTACTTATGGTCATAAAAAGCTTATTATTACATAACATAGCATCATATTTGTATCCCGGAAAGAGCAGACAATAGACAAAGGTGTGTGTTGAGTATATACCTTTACTTCTCGCCTGTTATGTTTAAGTCTCATGAGCAAGTCTATTGCCATAAACCGGACAAAACTCGCGGAAACCACATGATACCAAATCTTTAATCCAAACAATAATTCAAACTCATAAAGTCGAATTAACGGCCTCTGTGGTCCAGTGGTTGAGCGTTGGACTCACGATCCGGAGACCCCGGGTTCGAATTCCGGTGGGGACATATCACAAAAATCACTTTGTGATCCCTAGTTTGGTTAGGACATTACAGGCTGATCACCTGATTGTACGAAAGTAAGATCATTCGTGCTTCGGAAGGCACGTTAAGCCGTTGGTCCCGGTTACTACTTACTGATGTGAGTAATCGTTACATGAGCCATGTCAGGGGCCTTTGGCGGCTCAATAATAACCCTGACACCAGACGAACCACACGATAAGAAGAAGAATAAAGTCGAATTAAGTGGTATAGAGCCTGAACCGAGATTCGGAGGTCTGTCATTATGATGTAAACCACGCGTCCTCCAAACAAGGCAGACGAAGACAGCCGTTTAATAAAAACTTCTCAATACTCACGCCCACTTGGAAAACAAAATACACTCGCAACTGTCCAACATTAAACAAAAACGAAAAAAAAAAGCTCCAAAGTGCGCAAGCGCAGTATAGCGTGTACACAGTGCTATGAATGGAACATCGCCCATTCACCGCAGTCAAGATGGTATCCTAACTGGGCACAGACATGGCTAGGGAATTCCACAACCATAGCTTCAATTGATATTCTCTTAGATTCTCGCTACGGAGACAGTAGGCTACAATGTTGAGGGAGTTTTTATATAAAAATACTAGCCTTTTGCCAGCGACTCTGTCCGTATTTACGGTTTATTACCGTGCACTAAGTACGTAACTATAAACAGTAACTGAACATACATGAGGATGATTTGGGTACTATCATTGGTGCTCTATCTCTGGTATTCAGCTTGAAACTATTGTTAAGGATGACCAAAAAAGTATTTTTGTTGACATGTGAATACAAATTGACGCAATTCATATAATGTAGCAACATTACTTTTCACTTACTCGCAACCTCGAATTGATGGGGCCTCACAAAGTACACATTCTCTTATTGTCAACTTCGAATGCTCGAGCATTATAAATAAGCCTTAAGTAAGCTACTTACGGACCGATATATCAGCCCAAATTGCAAACGATTCCGAAAAGACAACGACAGTGATACAAATGTCTTCTGAGACAACTTGTAATGTATATTATATAATATATAAGATAGCTTGTAAGATTTAAAAGATATGTTGCTAATGCAGTTTCTTGTCATTTCTTCTCCTCAGCTATATAACACTGCGAAATAACGTAGCTTCAAAAATATTAAATTGACCTTCAATAAGTTTCATCATCATTAATTAATTTAAGAGCCACGCTCTTGTCGGTGAAGCATTCTTTATGCTACTTTTCAGGGAAAAATAGGGCAGGGGTTTCACTCTTGCCTTCCGCCCCGTAGTATTTTATCTGACGCGAGTGGGATGGCGCCCAGAGTAGTCTATTACAAAGCCGTACTAGGACTCCCGTCCTTCGCCTCTGTATAGTACTGACAGTTCATACTCCCCTGTCAGGTTCCAAGTTATAGTCCCTGCCTGGTGACTTGCCCCTTCCGTCCTGCATTGCCGTACCGATGGCTTCCTTCTCCGCCTCTGCAACCGTTGAGCCGTTCAATATACGTATATTTATCCCTGATACTTACGTTGAATAAATGATTCTGATTCGTTTTACCTAATCTGTCAGGATATTTTTAAGAAAGGCCAGTTTAATTCTTTTTCTATGAGGATGTTAGGTCAATAACCAACCTCATCAATCTTGGTGTCAGGCTTATTATTATAATGACTAAAATAATAGTCGTAAATTCTTGATTATAATTTATTATGACTTGTCGATTAGTTCCATTAAAATCTGTGGAATTCTTTCATGGCGCGGAATTAATTTTAAACCTTCTAAAATCTTTCGTCTTGATTCCTACATCCTAGCTATAAGATCATTTTGTACCTGTATTCTTACAAATAAAGAACTTTGAATTTAAAAAAAAAAATTGTAATAAGTAGTTGAAAGTCCGGTCGGACTGTGTGTATCCCTGTATATAAATAGCATTAATGGCTCGCGATATGTCGCGGATGCTGACGATAAGACCACCGCGTATCTCCTCTGCGCGATAAATGCGAGGTATTCGCTTAAGAAAATCCCTAACTAATGTTACAAGAGGAAGGAATGTACGGGTCGCTCAGAGAAATTCGTGTTAAATATTCTAAGACTGTTTGGTAAGGTTGGTGTTTTAGATAACATTATTACGCGAAATACTTATAGAATGTTGTGAACGTAAAGACCGCCTATATTCATTGTTTAAGGTTTTTTTTCTGTTATCCCGTGATCATGGAACTTGCAGTAGTGTCGAAATATGGGGAGTCTCATAACCCTCCTTTAAACGCGGTAAGAACCCGTTATTATGTGTTTTAATTACCGCCTATATAGTACTTATCTACTAGTAGTAGTGGTTGGGTTTGTATATTGTGTGCTTGGATAGTAAATTTTTTCCGTTTTATAATAATATTTTTCACAAATATGCATAAACTCACGCCCGTTTACCTTAATGGGATAGGCAGAGCTACAAGTAATCAAAGATAACATGCGGCCACTGTTGATACGAAGTCCTCAACAAACAAAACACACTCCTAAACAACAAACACTTTCTGCTTTTTACTTATCAATCTCCTCTCTTTATTATTTTCAAAGGGCGCAGGTACAAAATCAATTTACCCACGTTTAAGTGTTCCTAAAATCTCCCAACGTAACTCTTTTACGTTGTAAAGGAGTCCCCACGAACGTGATGTTCTCCAAACGGGTCGGGGGCAAAATAAATTATCTCGAGCGTGAAGAGCCGGGTTCCGTATTAAAACATTCATGAGTTATAACGTTTTACTCTGTGTCGCGGCCCGTCCGATACGAGAGTACAAGCACGACAGGAAACGCGACGGTAGGGGGATTGTACACTGTCTTCTTCTATCGTGTGGGTTGTGAGGTGGACTACCAACCCCATCAACCCTGATGTCAGGGTTACTATTGGGCCGCCAAAGGCCCCTGACATGGGTCATGTAACGACTACTAACTTACATCAGTAAGACCGGGACCAACAGCTTAACGTGCCTTCCGAAGCACGGATCATCTTACTTTCGGACAATCAGGTGATCAGCCTGTAATGTCCTAACCAAGCGAGGGATCACAAAGTGATTTTTGTGATATGTCCCCACCAGAATTTGAACCCGGGACCTCCGGATCGTGAGCCAAACGCTCAAACCACTGGACTACGAGGTTGGTAATCCACCTCACAACCCACACGAGAGAAGAATTTGTTTATGTAACTGAGCCGAACTGGGCCTGAATAGTGACAAGTAATAGTAATGAATACATTAGACAGTAATTCACTTAATTGGCAATAGTAAAATTTACGTCCTTGGAATGTTGGAGATATCAATTTAATTGTAACACGTCATTAGTGGGCTAGCAATTAATGGCGGCTTGTCATAGGACTGAGCATGATTGGTTTTCTTATACCGTCCAAAAATGTACAGTCTCTCTTACGACCACGTTGACAATGTGTCGTTAGGATATTGAAATTGAAATACTATGAGAACCGGGGATTCAGGCACTCTCGGAAATTGAGACCGCAATCATATTCGAAGGTCACGACTCTATTTTACATAAGATAATACCATATAATTCTGAATAATACTATAGGTCTTAATTTTATTTTATTTGCTAGGTAAGCGTGATCCATCCTAGACCACATCGTCACTTACCATCAGAGGAGATTGTGGTCAAACGTGAGCCTATATTGGCCCCGATTCCTGCAGACACCGCCTAATTTTATTTTAAGTTATATCCGTCATTTTCATATCCGTCGAAAAGGAAAGGGACGGATGATTCACAGCTCTTAATTTTAGGAAGAATAAGTAAATGAATGAATAACCCGGGCGAATCAAAAGGTACGTCGCTGGTATGCAATCCGTTTGACGTGTTGTCTACTTAACTGTGTCGGGTTATTGACGGATGTAAAATTTTTAGACGGTTGGTTTAGATTTGTGCTTAAAATTGACGTGTGTTCCATAAATTTTATGCTTGTCGATTACCCGTCCCTTTCCTTTTCGGCGGATAAGAAAATGACAGATATAACTTAAAATAAAATTAGATGGTATTTACAGGAATTAGCACCATCGTATTTTCTTTAAGTAATATAGTTACACTATGAATCGTGATTTTTCGGGTTGTGTACCTCAAAAAGAAAACTGGAACCCTTATAGGATCACTTTGTTGTCCGTCCGTCTGTCCATCTGTCTGTCAAGAACCCTTTCTTTTTTTTGCGTGTAGGTATCAAGTTTGAATTAACATTGTAATACTTATATTTACGGACTCTTGAAGCTGTATAAAAACTCATAATTTTTAATCAACTCAATCGAAAGATATTTTAACAATTTTACCCTTATTTTTTACATACATCCGCCTAAAACTACTATAGCTTCTCACGCTGTATGGCCGGGGAAAAGAATCTTGTGCTTTGAGAGTCGATGAGGTCATTGATCTCATTTTCTTCTTATCGTGTGGTTTGTGAGGTGGAATACCAGCCTCATCAACCCTGGAGTCAGGGTTACCATTGAGCCGCCAAAGGCCACTGACATGGCTCATGTAACGATTACTTACTTACAGCAGTAAATAGTGACCGAGACCAACGGCTTAACGTGCCTTTCGAAATACGGATCATCTTACTTTCGGACAATCAGGTGATCAACCTGTAATGACCTAATCAAACTAGGGATCACAAAGTGATTTTTGTGATATGTCCCCACCGGGATTTGAACCCGTGGCCTCCGGATCGTGAGTCCAACGCTCAACTAGTGGAGCACAAAGGCCGTCCACTGGTTGATCTCATAGCCCACATAGAAGAAGAAGATTACCTACCTGTTCAGCATAGAAGCAAGGAATTCTGTTATTGTGTGATAAATGTACAGATCGCAAGACTTTCTCGTTTATGACACCAGTACATCATGTGAGGATACAGGGCATCATCGTAAAGTGCGGCTGTGAAATAAGCGACAAGCGGGAAGTAACTTAGCTTAGTTTGTAAGAAAGTTTCATAGAGAATTTATATTGTGACTGCATAATAAATAATAATAATGGAAGTTAAAATCTTCTTGTCTTCAGAGAAATGTCGTTAAAGTCCATTTAAAGGTCACATCTGATCAGGACATGAATGGCTCATTATGTGTCTAAATATAAGTCTGTTTGTTATAATATTATGATTCTCGCACTTCTCGGCCACATTTTAGACCTCCACAACCATTTTCGTGCTAATTCCTCTCTTATATTGTACAGTTCCGTGAAACTTCGACTTTTGACTCGTAGTGTGAAAACGATAACTTTGTAAGCCATTCTCAGGCTTTTGTTGGCAATATTTCAACATTGTCGCACCCATCGACGACACAACCAAATAGATGCCTAATATTAGATCACGTACGAGTCATTACTTGAGTCACATCAGGGGCCTTTGGCGGCTCAATAATAACCTTGACACCAGGGTTGATGAGGTTGGTCATCCACCTCACAACCCACGCGATAGAAGAAGAATAATAAGTAGATTAATATGGAATATAATTCACGATGACAACTAGCTTAAGACAGGTGGGTGGAAGCGACAAGCTGCATTCTCATTCATCATCATCAATTTAAGAGCCACGCTCTTGTCGGTACAGCATTTTCCATGCTACTTTTTTAGGGACAAATAGGGCAGTGGTTTCCCTCTTGCCTTCCGCCCCGCAGTACTCTGTCTAACGCAAGTGGGATGGGGCCCAGAGTAGTTTATTACAAAGCCATGCTAGGACTCCTGTCCTCCGCCTCTGAATAGTACTGACAGTTACTGCTGCCCTCTGTCAGGTTCCAGGTTACAGTCCCTGTGACTTGCCCCGTCCGTCCTGCATTGCCGTACCGATGGCTCCCATATTCGCCTCTGCAACCGTTGAGGTCGTCACCCGTGTCCCTGCGCATTCTCATTGACTCACTCAAAATTCTAAACACGTCGAAAAATTACGGAAGCCGATTGGACGCACGTTGTCACACGACATTTTATGTCTGATCTTTTTGTTAGATGCGTTGGCAGAACTCCTTCGTCTGTCTTAAGGTGTATATAGGGTATGTCGTTGATGGTCGAGCCTGTGTAGTTTGTACTTTCCTAAACATCTTTTGAAACAGTAATTCCGTGTCATATATGAAGGAGGTCAGTGTTCGCTTAGGCTTTAAAGCTTATGTTGTACGGTATTTGCTTGTCGTTTTTCAATTTGTAAGTGGAAAGGATGATCCAGGTATGTAACGTGACCTAAATCAGGATGGTATTTTTTCACAATAAGGTCCAAGGCAAGAATCGTTAGAATCGAACTTTTTATTTGACTGATTTTGAAGTCGGTTCATTTTAAGTTGCTTTTTATTATAATATAAATAATTTCTTTAAAAAAACTAGTTAATAGAAAGTGCTTCAGAGCAATAAAGCTGCCTATTTGTACTCTTGATAAATGTTTTAAAAATGTGTATGTTTTATACATTGTTTCAAGTTTACGCGGCTATTATCATAATTAAAACACATAATAATGGGTTCTTACCGCGTTTAAAGTAGGGATATGAGACTCCATCACTCATGGCACTTGCAACAGTGTCAAAATATCAGGAATCTCATATCCCTACTTTAAACGCGGTAAGAACCCGTTATTATGTGTTTTAATTATGTATGTTTTGTTTGTGTGCAATAAAGAGTTTTTGATTTTATTTGATTTGAATAATAAAATTAATCATCACACAGATCGTATAATCCCACCACTGAGTATAGGCCTTCTTCATTCTGCACAACCCTTTCCGGTCTGGTAGGGTGATAATAGAGTCGATAACATTTAGGAGATTTTTCTTATGATAACAAACCTTGCGGTACGGTAACCGCGCAAATTATAATCTAGACGTCTATCTACGTAGACACCATTCGCCGCGTTTATTGGTCGAAGCCCGCGATATAATTTATACTGCGCGCGGCGCGGTTATCATGCAGACGCTGTTGAAGCACATATACCGTCCACCCATCAATATTACCAAACAACGTAATCGAGGTAACCTTCCCGTGACTAACGACAGTGTAAAATTTTGCCTCCAAAACAATTTGAGCAGGTGTCATCGTAGGAAGTCGATGTGACCCGTTATTGACCTGTTTTCCGGTTTTTTTTAAGTAACAAGCTGATGATGGGTTTTTAATATCGTCGAAATATCGTATTGCCTTGATTGGTACTCTAAACCTGTCATTACTGTTACCATTACAGATCGACTGGGAATTTTTAGATTGTATTTTTTTTTTATGTCATTGCGATATAACGTTTTTATTATTTTCGAAAGATGAAGTTATTTTGAGATGTGAACTCTTGGGGAAACCGTTATACGGTTATCGGTTTTGTTTTCTTAAAAGAATAGGAGATTTTGCCGAAGTTTTTGACACGATTATTACTCGACTGCGGCGAAGCAAATAGCAGGCTTATGTGTAACCGCTATGTACAGTCACGAGTACTAACTAATACGTGTACATTTTGAAACCATGTCACATTAACTTTTTTGACAAATTAAACCGTAAGTCTCATTAAATGTCATATATGATAGTGCGACAGGGTTCCAAAGTGGGTACATGATATTGCTCATGACTGTACCTATGTATGTATACTTATACCGTATGATGTATGTTCCAACGTAACTTCTAAACCGCCTGTCAGATTTAGAACAAATAGAGATAGCCGTGGTCGTCTGCCAATCTTTTCTAAGAGTTTGCTTACCACGGCATACAACCATGGCTATCACTTAAACGTCCCGTGTTCGAATCCCGGTGAGGAGGTATCATAAAAATCACTTTGTGAGATGATCCGTGCTTCGGAAGGCACGTTAAGCTGTTGGTCCTGGTTACTATTTACTGACGTAAGTGAGTAATCGTTACATAAGCCATGTCAGGGGCCTGCGGCTCAATAGTAACTGTGACGCCAGGGTTGATGAGGTTGATATTCACCTCACGACCTACACGATGAGAAGAGACGTCACTTTCCGGAAGAATTTCAGAGAAACATACTTACCTATTTTCTTGTTTCATACTTTTTAGAGCGTGTTTTTTCCGTGGTCAGATTTAAGTTTTTAAACTTATATTTTTATTTATTGATTGTTGTTTTTTAGGTCACGCAACCATGTACCTTGTTTTCTACATTTACTAACAAATACATGAACTCATGGCCTCATTTTCTATTCGGTAACACAGAGTCACAAATGACCCAAAAACAAATTTCAGACTGGATTTTTTTATCCCGAAATGAATATAATTAAGCTGAACTTTGCACAAGATCACTTACAAAAATGATAAATTATAATACCAGACAAAAAAAATGTAAAAATAAATGGCGAATAAATTTAATAAAAACATTTTTTTAAGTTTCAAGAGAGACGTTAAAGATTTTTTGTACGCCACATGCATTTATGTCTTATTGACCCAACCGATAATCGAATCCGTGACTTTGAGGAAATGTTTTGGTCGCCAAGCTAACTATGTATTAAACGACAGACGTCGTCTAAAAGATAGTAATTTAAAATAAATAAAATGTAATGTGGCTAGTACTGGTAATAAAATGTCTGCGAGTATTGCGCATGCGCAAACGGGCTCACGTAGATCGCTATCCCCACTCACGGAATATGGGGCACGAACATTTTGTATAGATAAGACAGTTTGCAGTTTTATTAAGCTTTGAGGAATAATACATTATTTATATAATGTTATTAGTTCATTCATGTAAGTATAAATCTATAATACTTAGTGGTAAATATTTTACATCATGGAGGTATAATATATTATACAAAATGTATATTTGACAAGAATTGAATAACCCAGGAGCTCGGTGGCGCAGCGGTAAACGCGCTCGGTCTGCGATTGTTGAAGTTAAGCAACTTTCGCAAAGGCCGGTCATAGGATGGGTGACCACAAAAAAAGTTTTCATCTCGAGCTCCTCCGTGCTTCGGAACGCACGTTAAGCCGTTGGTCCCGGCTGCATTAGTAGTCGTTAATAACCATCAATCCGCACTGGGCCTTGGGTTTAAGGTTCGATCTCCCTATCCATCCATAGGGAAGGCCCGTGCCTCAGCAGTGCGGACGTTAATGGGCTGATGATGATGATGAATAACCCAGTTGGCTCAACCATTAGACAGCGATACGGCTCACCACCTAGCACGTTGGTCTAACTGAAAGCTCGGTGAGGTGTGGGTACTTAGTTCATCTTGCGATGCGATGGATGTAATTCTGACAACCCCAATTGGGATATAGTCGTGATCTTCACCCCCTCGCATTATCCCATTTTTCACAAGGTCCGCTTATCTAACCTGAAGATTTGATAGGTCCGGTTTTTTACAAAAGCGACTGCCTGTCTGTAGACGTGAACTTATGTTATATTTTGTTATAATAGAATGTCATATCCTCACTATCCTACCCGCAACCATGCGTGGGCGTGTATTAGCTCACAGCATCCCCAGCTCCCATTGCTTGCTGATAGCATTGTCATGGGAACGTGAGCATTTCCGGTGAGCTTCCCTTATGTTCACTTCAGATGGACGTGACTTATAAAGTATGTACTATGCGGATATTTTATCTACTTATTTACCCGACTGCAACGAAGCTAAAGGAGTGTTATGTGTATAAACATTACAGAATTTTACAAATTCCAATATGCTTTAAGAGTTTGCTTACCACGGCTATCTTTTAAACATCACTATTTGGAAGAATTTTGGCAAAATATTATTTTCTTGTTCCATACATGATTTGGTTTGGTTGGGAAGCCGTGGTAGCCTAGTTGGTGGAACGGTTGCTTCTCACTTTGAAGTCGCAGGTTTGAATCTAGCACTTGCCTAAACCAAAGATTGCCGAATTTGATTTCGAATTCCTGTTTGAATCATAAATGATTATCACGTGCTCTGCGATGAAGAAACATCGTGAGGAAACCCACAGTCCCGAGAAATGCATTTTCGGAGGTATATGACCCAACGTGTATTGGGCTGGTTTTCCCTTCGCGGGTTGGAAGGTCAGACAGGCAGTTGCCTCTGTAAAAAACCGGACCTATCAATTTTCAGGTTAGGTAAGCGGACCCTGCGAAAACCGGGATAATGCTAGGGAGATGATGATGCATGTTTGGAGAGCAATTTTTCCGTAGTATTAGTATTTTTTATCCATATGTAATTGATTTATCGCATGTGCAATGAATAGATATTTAAATAATTTTGTATATATTGAACGATAACTCCCCACCTCTACACCGACTTCACCTCTGTGGGTCTTACTTTAGTCTTAAATGGAAGTAAACCGCTAAGGAATAAAAAAGAGAGCGCAGATAGTCTGTCTTGTTCGTACTTAGGCGTTAAGCAGCACACGGTAAGAATGAGATATTTGTATGGAAAGCCGCGGTAACAGAAGTCCACACAACAGTACCAAATAAAATGTAGCACGCCCATAATCGACAGTAATCAAATAACGCACTTAGGTACATAGACAAGAAACAAAAGCGTTCTTTATTACCAACGTACTTCGCATTGACATATCTATTTTTCTTGAGTTAAGGCCTATTTTTCTAAATCGAAGATAGCGGTGACTACCATTATACTTAGATCTATCGTTTAAGGACATATTAAGCACAAAAATAGTAGTTTTAAGGGGTCTGCTTTAAGTGGTTGTATGTCGTTTTTGACGGCCGAAAGTATAGTTTCAAATAGTCCGCTATTAAATTGATTTGATAAGCGATAGAGGTTAATGGATTGTGACTTATCCGCTTTGGCGTTTGTGTGAACAGTTTTTTTTTATTGTGAGAAGGTGTTCTATATTGTACCCGCTGTTACTACTTCTATTATTTGAAATATATTAGTACCTGAAGCCGCTAAAAATTAAAAAAAAATAAGCGCCATGAATGTATTTACGTGCTTCTTTTTATGCATGTGTTAAATGACTCAATTATCGTACTGTGCAGAGTCAATCAGATCAATCTGAGTAACTCTATGTATTTTTAAGGTCATATTTATAAAGACGCGGCCTCTCACGCGGGACGCTGAGCGATTTCATAAAATAAAGGATAATAACTACGTATAGAACGGCAAGAGAAGTGTGTCAGGATCGAAGCAAATGGAATTCTACAGTCTTTGCTTACCCCGGTGGGAAATAGGTGTGAGTTTATGTATGTATGTATAGAACGGTAACTCTCCGCCCCGCACCAATTCATATCGCGCGCCGACCTCACCCCCTCTGGGTCTTACTTTAGTTTTAACCTCTTAAGGACGAGATTTCCACAATAGTTCGACTCTACGACTCTTAAGACTCTCGGTCTTACGACTTGAAATGGCCGTAAGCCGCAAAGGAGTGAGGGGAAGCGCGCACACTTTCTGTCTCGCTCGCACTTAGCACTGAATGTCCGAAGTGTGGCGACGACTGTATCGAGCGGTAAATTCAAACATATATCATTGCATAGAAGCGTTCAGAGAGAAGCGTCAAAACGCACGTTTGATTAAAAACGCATCGCTCGAATTGCGTTTCCATAGATGCAAACTTAGCGCCTGTCAAGGATATTTGAGTTCACAAATGTCATACCACTGGGTTTGTAGGCGAATAACTCATAAAGTGAAATCACGAAGTCATTAGACTTAGACTGAGCAATCAAACAGATGTTGCTTTGTGATTTCATCGGAACCCTTATTTGGGTGAACGATAATGAAACGAAATTAACCTCCAAGACCGAATGTTCTTTATAAATCCAAACCCCATTGTTTAACTATGGTGTCTGGAAATCTCGGTCTTAAGAGGTTAAAGATAAGTGAAAATTGTCCCTAAGAGGATGAAAAGGGTAAGTAAAGAAAAACGTAGTCCGCGCGATAAATGAAATCCACACAGACATAGTCGAGGGCGGAATCCTAGTAAACCTATAAATAATGTCTCCACATGAACACGAAGAAACGTTTAATAATTTACTCCTCGCTGCGGTAAATTGCCATTATCTTCGCCTTATATGCCCCCTATTACATGGGACTTAAATATAGGTGGCGAGGAGTGGAAGTATAATAGGTATATACTAAATACCCCCTACCGACCCCTTCGGGGATACAGGCATGTTTCTATGTTGTGCTGTTGTCGCTTTATAGTCTTCTTCTATCGTGTGGGTGGTGAGGTGGTGCCAACCTCATCAACTCTGGTGTCAGGGTTACTATTAAGCCGCCAAGGACCCCTGACATGACTCATGTAACGACTGTCGCTTTATATTGAGATCATATTTAAAAATCACATTCTCATGTGTATTTACGTAACAAATCCTCGCAATAGAGACGTGAGTTTAATTCATTGATAAATTTTATAGTCTCAGTTATTATCCGGAATGAAATTAATTGAATAAAATTGAAGTATTTTTAAAGAGAATATGATTTTTTATTTATTTGTACAAAATAGAACACAGAAAGAAATATACAAAGAAAAACGGTTTTTACTTTAAGGCGACGATATGCATCTTAATATCGTCTCTCGGTATAGCGCTATACATTCACAATAATTCGCAATGCGCCAGATAAGACAAGGAGTGCATCGCAAACCGATGCGACGACGAAATCACACGCCCACGCCACTGAATGTATACTTACTGAGCTTTATTTTGTGCCTTGATAAATATTTTCCAGAGCTTCTATTCCTACCTCCTACGGATGATTGAGGGGAGGCCTGTGCCCAGCAGTGAGACGTGTATAGGCTGTTTATGTTTATGCTTCTATTCGGCAACCATCGTATTACTGACCTCAAACAAATGCTAATCTCTCATCTCGTGTTTTAGAATAGTTACGCTAATTTCCAACTAGTTAATTCGGTCACTCTTTATTATATCTCAAAACAAGAAATATCAATAGAATTTGTATGACAAATCTTGATTGAACATAACATACATTAATTCACGCTTACTTCCCATCGGGGTAAGCAGAAACTATAGAATTCATTTGCTTCGATCCCATACGCTTGACTTCACTTTTTTCTTGATTGAAATTCAAATTAAATAAATAATTAAAATAGAAAAACTAAAATGTTCTTTGTCGGTTTTAGATCTGTGTTTATTTAGTAAATAGAATTTGGGATTACGATTTCACTATACATTTTATACCTACACGCTACACCCGACTCGTAGAGCCCGATGAAACGCATTATGTAAGTAAGTAATAATATTTTTAGTATAGTCACACAACATAATTATTGTCAATGTTCTCAATAAAAATCAAACCTATAATATGAACTTAAAAACCAAATAAAACATGCACATAACACCACCCACACTTCCGCCAAACTAAAATCAAATAAAGCATTTGTACCAATTAAACGATTGCTTAAGTAAGATCGACCTTGCTTGACTACAGATTAATTATTTCTATTGTACAAAAAAGAACGTGCTTAAAAAGTTACATTTGCCGTTAGGTAAAATTGTATGTTATGGAAAATACATCCGTAAAGCATAGAGTTGAGGTTTTGGACAGCAGCAAAATTAAACTTGTAATGGTTGAAGCTAATAATATAACATGTGTTGGACGCGCTTGTCAGTTGTACAGTCATGAGCAATATAATGTACCCACTTTAGGACTCTGTCGCACTAACATATTTGACATTTAGTGAGACTTACAGTTCAATTTGTCAAAAAAGTTAATGTGACATGGTACCAAAGTGTATACATATTAATGCTCGTGACTGTACGTTAATTTTAAGGTGTTACGTTTACGTTCCATTGTAGTCGTAGTTTATATTATTGAATATACAGGGTGTTAGTTAGAAGAGGACGAATATAATAATTTTAAGCGAACTCCACTCCCACAGACAAACCGAGGAATTTGTTTTGTAGGGTTTTTATTGTATACATATTTGTTTTTTTTACCCCTATGAAAAATATACAGTTTACTTACTTACAGCTCTTGATTCTGAGTTAATATCAAGTGGAATTTTTCGTCGTCAGTCATCTTTTACGATGGAAAATTTCACGTGATATTAACTCAGAATTACGAGCTGAATCGTCTCCTCTCAGTATTCGTTAGGATGTCCCTTACACCCTGTACAAGTACGTACAGATAGCCATACGGGTAAGTGTAGGTGTTAGGGACACTGTAACGTAAACTTTGGGGGATGATTTAGACCATGATTCTAAGTTGATATCAAGTGGAAAAAATATTACATACTTACTTTTATTTTCACTAACATCATCATCATATATTTTCGCTAGGTGTAATTGTTGTAATTACCTCTGACTACCCCAATTGGGATATAGTCGTGAGCTTATGTCATTTGCGATAATATACTCTATTTAAATACACAATAGCTTTGTCATTCTCAGAAAAGATTATAATTTCGTTTTATTTTTTCTGTGCATAATAAAGTTACGACACAACTTTGTGTTTCGTTAATTCTTTGATTCGATAACACATTGCTCGTCTCGAAACTTGGACGCAAACGAAACAAACCAAAGCCTCTTCATGAAGAGCACTTAAATAGAGCTTAACATCTTCAAGTTAAGACTTTGACGTGACGTGGGCGTGTGTCATCGACGGTACAACCGAATAGACACCTAATAGTGCCGATTCTGGCAAACCCCAAATTAATTTAAATTTAGTTTAGAATTCGAACTTGGAACTCTAAACAACTGAATTCGACTTTATGAGTTTGAATTGACGTTTGGATCATAAATAATTAATATCACGTTTCTAGGATTTGTGCCCGGTTAATGGCAATAGGCTCTAAGTTACATCGGATTTAAACATAGCGGCGAGATCTGGGTGTATATAATATTCACCTCTGTCTATCTTTTCAGGGATACAACCGTGATATGTTGTAATGTCAGTTTCAAAACTAGCCCTGTCTTTTTCTTGCCCTTCTGAGAAGAACGTCATTATTTTAGAGCAGAGCAAGCCAAATTAAAGTAACACGATTAGTCGATCGTTGTCAGGCGGCATATAAAGTCAGATCTACTAGTCAGATGTGTTGACAGAACCCGTTCGTCTGTTATTAGGAGTCTAGAGGCTGTATCGTCGATGGCCCAGGTTAAGTGTGGGCACCTTATAGAACGAAATAATTACTTTCCAATGCACAAAGACGGTTAAAGATGTTCAAGGCTCTGCCCTGATTAAGTTTAATAAGGTCTAAGCACGTGGGATGTGTTCTTGAGTTATTTTTCCATTGTTTTTGCGCTGAATTGAACTGTTACGAAAGTTTTTGCCATTGTTTAAGTCCTTTATTGGTGTAATGAGTTGGTGTTTCGATAAAATGATCATTAGAAGGATAGGTATTGTTTAAGTTGTATGACTGGACTTTGCTTGACTGTCGTCAGACGTAACAAAGGCTAAACGCCATTTGCTACAAACACTTAAAAGTAGCATGAAGAATGCTACATCAATAAGAGCGTGGTTCTCAAATTAGTGATGATAATGATTCTATGCTAGTAGCTCGGGGCCCACAGGTTAACATGCCTTCCGAAGTACGGGATTATCTGACTCTTTTGGTCAGTCAGGATATTGCTGGCTGTATACTGGCGTAACAAAAACAAAAAAATATATATTGGTCACGTTGGTCTAACAGGTTGCTCGGTAAGGCGTGGGTATTTTGTTCATCTTGCGATTCAAATTCAGAAATATCTTTAGTCTGTGGGTAACATAGTTATACTTGAATCGTCATTTTATACATAACGAACGTTACATCCGCCTAAAACTACTGCAGCTTCTTACAACCAGTATAGCCGGGGAAAAGAAACCGCAAGAAAATCTTTAGCACAGGGAACTAGACGTTCTTTAAAATGGATTTACTTCTGCCTACCACAATTGGGATATAGACATTAGCTTATCTTAATTAAAACACATAATAACGGGTTCTTACCGCGTTTAAAATAGGGATATGAGACTCCCACCCGGGGTATGAGAAACCGTTATTATGTGTTTTAATTATGATAATAACCGCGTAAACTTAAAACAATGTATTAGCTTATTTGGTATTAAAATCTACACCGAAACAATACGTAATCTACCAACTTAACAAATAAACTGTAAAGCAAACAGTGCAAATTCTAGCGCTGGAAACAATGAAATGAAATCGTGATCTATGAATGAGTGAGTCATACGCAGTAAATACGCGATCGCAAGACATCACGATCTTCTCACAGCTAGATCTCGTCAATGCTGTGAACCGGATTGGAATCTAAAGGCACAGACAGAGAAATAAACGGTAGCCCTTTACCAAGCATTCTAGCAAACATTCTAGCAAGCATTCTAGCGAGCGGACAGTGAAGTTTCAAGCTTTTTGCAGAGAGTCGTTAAGTCAATCATCATTATCATCATCAGCCCATTAACGTCCCCACTGCTGAGGCACGGGCCTTCCCTATGGATGGATAGTCAAGTAAAGTAGATAGTTAAGTCAATACAATACGAAAACTCTTTATTACACTTAAACATTAAAAAATAAACAACTAAAATCAGTTAGGTAGTACGTAAGGTAAGGTAGGCGGCCTTACTGCTAAGATAGCAATCTCTTTTAAGGAACCTTTAGGTGTAGGAAATGAATTTAATAAAAGCGTAACGGGATATCGGTGCAAAATAAAAGTTAAAAAATGTAAGTGTACCTACATAAACTATATTGAAAAAAAAAAATACATTGAAGACAAAATAGATAATGATTATAATAATAGAGATATTTTTTTATTGAAATATTTTTTTAAGTCTGTCATAGATAGATAGTAAAAATACTTTCATGTTCTGAAAGATTAATTGGGCCCGATGTGTCAGACCCGACCGAGATGCATCATGTTGTTGAGGTAATCGGGATTCATGAGACTTAATCACCTCTGCTGCCTTTGAGACCGCCTGTTGTGCTTTTCTGTATATGCTGTCCTTATCTCTGTATTTTGTGTCCATTGTGCTCAATAAAGTATTTTATCTATCTATCTCTGCCTACCCCTTCGGGGATACAAGCGTGATGCTATGTTATGTAACATACATATACATACATTAACTCACGCAAGGAATCCTTATTAGGGTGAGCAGAGCCACAATTAATCAAAGACAACTTGCAGCCACCATTGAAGTCCTAAGATGGATATGGCAAGGAGCCTATCTCCCATAACATAAGTCCATCATGTTAGAAAGGACACAATCCCTCTTCAGATTCGAGAATATACAGGGTGTTAGTGACATCGGAATACTGAGGGGGATGACTCGGGCCATTTTTCTGAGATAATATCAAGTGGAATTTTCCGTTATCATGGTCTGAATCATCCCTCAAAGTTTTCGTTACGATGCCACTAACACCCTGTATAATGTCTCTTCCTAAATAAACCCCTTTGATTATGTAGTACTAAGTATTTTGCCATTAAATAACACATACATAAATAATTATAATCCATAAACAATTTCCCTAACACCTCTCGTTTAATCAGCTTCAAATTCCATGCATCTACATGTAAATCTTAGTAAATGAAGCCATAGCTCACTGCGATAGGTTTATTCGTTAATTGCGCGTGCGCCGAACCTGTTATTACCGCAGTAATGGCCAATACTCCGGCCATTGTGGCGCTGTCAGTGAGAGAAATATTTTGTAATACATGACCCTACGTAATGCAATGAACACCTAGCCATACCTATAGGTGTTATAAGTACGTCTATACTTTATTGCTAGTTTTATAAATTATCAGTTATTTTGTTGGGTTCAGATTAGGTTAAGTTAGGTTAGGGAAGCCTTTGGAAGGTTCGTTAAGCCGATGGACTCAGTTACTACTTTTTGATGTATGTACGTAGTCGTTACATGAGCCATGTCAGGGGCCTTTGGCGGCTCAATAATAACCCTGTCACCACGGTTGATGGGGTTGGTAATTCACACACACAACCTCACACAACCCATACGATAGAAAATTAAGATTGTTTTTTCAAAAAGAAGATTTTAACAAAAGCCATCAAACTTCCAAAGCCCTAAGTCATCTCCAAACCAGAACTCCACAATTCAGAATACAGTTACCAGGCTTATCCATAAAACCTGCATGTACTATCATAGTAACACATGTTGTGAACGCCAGGTCGGAGGTCGCTGCGAGGCGGATGGCTCGCCATGGGTATTCTGCACCACGATTCACGTATATACATTCATACATATAAACTCACACCCGCATTCCCTACAGGTGCGGTCAGAGAAACAAGTAATCAGACAATTAGCAGGTGTTAGTCTTTGCTTAAACGTCATCATCATCTTCCTAGCGTTATCCCGTTTTTCACAAGGTCCGCTTACCTTACCTGAAGATTTGACAGGTACGGTTTTTTACAGAAGCGACTGCCTGTCTGACCTTCTAACCTGTTAAGGCGCTGGAGTTTTGTATTATTATTAATAGAAATTGGTTTTATTTTCGCTAAATAAATAGGCAGTGGCAGAAAGAGGAAAGGATTTCAAGGACTCACCTCGTGGTTACGATAAAATCCAAATTGGGGAGGCCTCCCGTGGAACAAAGGTGGAAGTCCTATTCCACTAACACCACACCAAATATCACTTCACTGTAGCTCTTTATTCACTGAAATTATGTAGTTTTCCCGATATTTTGGGGAACTCGAAACGTGCGCGGACGCGGTCAATTAGCAACTGGTTTTGTTTTCTTCGCTTCCGGCCTTCCGGTGAGAAAGGGGTAAGGAGCGAGACAGGTAATGGATGCGCACATACGTGCGAAAGGGATGGGAATAGCCACTGCCTATTAACTAGATTTAAGAGCATTATATTTTTTGTTTCTTTTTACAGCTTTGGAATTTATAATATTTGGCCAAACCATGCCCCCCGGGTTGACAGGACAAAGTCCTTCAATAAAAAACCCCCAAAATTACCTAATTTGCAAGTTTATTTTTTTTTTTAGTGAGTTATTACTTATTAAGCTATTTGAAGTAGTTTAGTTTAAAGTACATTTTGTCCTAATTTAACTATTATTTATTTTACTGTTTTATTTATAATTTATAAGGTGAAATTGTTATCTTTAATACGGGTTTTAAGTTATTGAACTA
Organism: Pectinophora gossypiella; assembly: GCF_024362695.1. Lineage (NCBI taxonomy): Eukaryota > Metazoa > Arthropoda > Insecta > Lepidoptera > Gelechiidae > Pectinophora > Pectinophora gossypiella. The sequence goes on from NC_065417.1 coordinate 15,008,231, forward strand.
TTGTTTACTTTACAATTTATATTAGTTAAATTTTTATTTTATTTTTATCAAAGATGTATAATTAGAGTTTATTGATACTAACAAAGATAATATTATTTTATTTACTTCTAAGAATAATTAAGCGGACTGTATAAAATTACTGATTAGGGAGTGGAAAAACCTTCACAGTTGGTCGACGATAGATTCCAGATTTAGTCTGGACATCCACAACTCTGACTATGCCATCTTTTCCGGGAAACGTTTGTTTAATAACGCCTAGAGGCCAATCCAACGGAGCACTATTGTCAGACTTAAGAAGCACTACGGTACCCGTTTGAATAGGTTTTCCAGTTTTCAACCATTTATTACGAACTTGTAAGGTGTTAAGATATTCAATCTTCCACCTTTTCCAAAAGGATTGAACCATACTGTCAACTATACGTTTCCTTTGGAGCAGAGTGACCTTCTGATTTGACAAATCTTCCACCGGGAGTGACTTTAATGGCGTCATTACCAAAAAATGTGATGGAGTTAAAGCCAACGGTTCAGCAGGATCACTACTTAACACGGTTAGAGGACGAGAGTTTAGAATCGCTTCGATTTGGACGAGTAAAGTCGTCATTTCCTCGAAGGTAAGCAACTGATTGCCAACTACTCTGGCTAAGTGAGATTTAACGCCTTTGACATTACTCTCCCATAGCCCTCCGAAGTGAGGTGCCGACGCTGGATTAAACTTCCATTCAATGCGATGTTCGCGCAACTCATTGGCAAATTTATCCTTATATTCCTCCGATTCGAGCAATGCAAAAACTTCATTAAGGTGTGTTTTCGCGCCAATAAAATTGGTGCCACAATCCGAATACATTACCGAGACCGGGCCACGGCGGGACAAAAAACGTTTAAACGCATTCATGAAGCAGTCAGTGCTCAGGTCAGGAGACAACTCAATATGTACTGCCTTAGTAACAAGGCATATGAATAAGCATATATAAGCCTTCTGGCTGCGCACACCACGGCGACGAAACGGCAAAACCTGCAATGGTCCGGCGTAATCCACTCCGGTGTGACAGAATGCTTTCGCTTCCTGTACCCTACAGGCCGGCAAACTTGCCATCAAGGGGTGATCGTTTCGCGGTTTCACCTTGAAACAGACATTACACTGTTGCACACGTTTACGCACTATATTTCGCGCAGCTAGAATCCAGTATCTTTGCCTTAATAAAGACATAAGCAACTGGGGACCAGCGTGCAAGTATTTCCGGTGATAATGATCAATGATAAGATCAACAATGCGATCTTTGCGAGGGAGCATTATTGGATGCTGACTATTATAGTTCAGATCCGCATTAGTAAGTCTCCCGCCGACACGCAAAACTCTATCTTCGAGGAAAGCATTAAGCTTCATAAGCGCAGGTGTCATTTTGTCTCCCGACTGAGCACTGACTATGTCATTGCGAAAGTGTGCCGATTGAAGGTCTCTTAACACTGCCAATTCGGCTTGCTCTAAATGAGATACTTCAAACTTATTCGGTAACTTCTTAACGAAGCGGAGAACATACACCACAATCCGCAGTAACTTTGGCCATGAAGAGACGCGTGCTGCGAGTTCGCCGAAGACACGAGGCGACGTGTGACAGCCTAATGGGGCGGTAGTGACTAATACATTAGGTTTCATTTCCGGTGCTTCATCGACAGACGCGGGATCGAAGGGGTGAACCGGCCATTCAGTGAGTGATGAATAACAAAACTGCGGCCCTGCGAACCACAATGGATGCACGACCAATTGCGTAGGGGTTAAACCTCTCGACAGGCAATCAGCGGGGTTATCTTTCCCCGGTATGTGATGAAAGCAACAGGGATCTAACTTGTCGTGAATTTGTGCTACTCTATTCGCCACGAAAGTATGCCAACGCGTGGGGGACGAGTGAATCCAAGCGAGCGCCACGGTACTATCAGTAAACGCAAATATATTATCAATCTTACAGCGTGAAGAGTAAGTATCAATGACTACACGCATTAATTTTGCCAATATGACGTTCGCACACAACTCCATCCTCGCGAGGGTAATGACAGTTTTAGACGGTGCCACCTTGGATTTCGCGCACACTAGATTAACTGCTGTACGATTCGTATCCGGGAAATAGACATGTAAGTACACTACGCCTCCGTAGGCATTTTCCGAGGCGTCAGCAAAACCTAGCACGGATACTATGGCACCATCATTAACACCTACGTGCCGCGGTAATCTAACAGACTCGAGAAACGGTAATTCGGCTTCAAACTGTTGCCACAAAGACATAATCTTCGGGGGTGGAGTCTCATCCCAATCGACATTGGCTTGCCACAGTGATTTTAAAATTAATTTAGCGAGCAGTATAACCGGCGCCACCAATCCTACCAAGTCCCATAATCGAGCAATAGTGGATAGAATATTGCGCTTGGTGCACACGCGCGGCTCCGTATTAACACTGAACGTGAAGACGTCATCTGCCGGTACCCAATGGAGTCCTAGAATTTTGAGCTGACTCTCCGGACTGAACTCGACCGCCTCCGAGACGCGATGCGAGACCGGGATGCTCTCTAGTACCTCGGGTGAGTTACTCGAAAACTTGACCAAGTCGAACCCTCCAGCCGCAAACAAGTCGATCAGCTGATTCGAGAGTTCAACGCCCTCAGCCACTGAGGAGCAGCTAGTGGCTAAGTCGTCCATATAAATGTCCGCCTTAGCGACAGCTGCAGCCGCGGGGAAGCGCTCAAGTTCATCCTCGGCGAGTCGACGCACTGTGCGTATTGCCAAATAAGGACTACAGCATAACCCGAAGGGAACACGTGTCATTTCGAACACGGTAATGGGCTCATTGGGATCAAACCGATATAATAAACGCTGGAAGCGCCTGTCGTCGTTGTCGACTAAAATGCGCAAATACATTTGACGGATATCGGCACTTAACGCGATGGCGTGCAAACGAAATTTAAGTAATATCTGAAATAAATCGTTTTGCAAGTTAGGGCCCGTATATAATACGTCATTTAACGACTTTCCTGACGTAGTAGGATTACTAGCATTTAGCACTACTCGTAATTTGGTAGTACTCTTATCTGTGCGCACTACGCCGTGGTGGGGTATTACGTACTGATTATTACCGGAATTAACCTCCGCAACAGTACCAACCGGTTGGATATAATTTTTCTGTAAGTATTCCACAAATACGTTATCATATTCCTGTTTAACAGTATTATTTAATGATAACTTCCGTTCTAATGCCAAATACCTACGCTCAGCTGCCGGCATCGAGATACCAAGGACAGACGGGTCTTCACGGAAAGGCAGCGAAACAATATAACGCCCGTTACTATCGCGGCGAGTAGTATCGCAATAATAATTTTCGCATTTTTGCTCTTCCATCGTGAGAATATTAGGTGCATTAGGCACTTCCTCTAATTCGAAAAAACGATTCATGCGAGTTTCGAATGGCTCATCCACAGTACAACAAAGCGCGCGAGCGGCATTTTGAACGATTTCTTCAGTGGGGGCCCGACCAATTATTACGTAACCTAATGAGGTTTCAATCGCGACGGGCTCATCATCGGCGCGGGAGACCCTATTTTGCCCCAGAATACGGGAGAATACAACCGAGCCTAGAATCAGGTCTATTTTAGCGGGAGTGAAATAGTCACTGTCCGCGAGATCAAGATTATTTAAGTAATTTAAGCGCGCGACGTCTATCTTAGCGGTTGGTAATTCGCTCGTGATACAATCTACCACTAATGGCTTAATATTTAACCTGACCGACTCATCAAAGCGAGATTGAATATTTAGACAGGTAACACCTTCAATAGGATTAGGTATGTCACCTACACCCGAGATATATTTAGTCTGCGGCTCATACAATTTTAAATTCAAACGCTTACAACATTCAGTTGTAATCAAATCGCGTTGCGAACCACTATCTAATAGCGCGCGTAACGTAAACAATCTTCCGTCGGCATTTCTTACGGAACATTGAATAGTACCGAGAAGGACGCAGGATGTATTCTCACTATTCCGGGGGTGCGGGCGGTCGCGGGGGCGGGTATCGCTTCGGTCAAGCTCGCACGCGTCGAGTGCACACATCGTCACAGGGCCGAACTCGGGAGCCGGAGTTGTGTGGGTCGTTTCCGTTACGTTAGCAATAATAGATGTTTTATTAAAATGAAGTAAACTGTGGTGACTTTTGCCACATTCAGAGCAACGACATGAATTATCACATTTTAAAATCGTGTGAAGGTGACTCAAGCAATTTACACATGATTTATTAGCCTTTACTATTTTGTATCGCTCATTAGGAGTCATCAAAAGAAACTTTTGACATTTTGTCAAATCAGAATGATCACTCCGTCCACATGACGGGCACTTAGATTGTTCAGACACATTAACAAATGTCTTGACGCTATTCGAACGGGTAGCGGATCCTGCCGATGACTGTGCGGGGGGTCTACGTACCTGAGTACTGCCCGCTTTCGTACTTGAAGAAGAAAATGTAACTGAATGCGCGCGCTGCATGATACGCGAGTGTTCACGAACGAAAACAATGAAATCGGTACACGTTGGAGCGGTCTTATTAGTATGACATTTAAGTTCATATTCCTTTACCACTTCCAATCCGACCTTTTTGCACGCAATATAAATAAACAAGAAATCCTCCAAATTATCGAGTTTTAATTGTTTCAATGCGGAATATATAGATGAAAATTTATCTATGAACTCCTCAATGTGCGCGGGCGTGTATTCCTTCAAGTTAGGTAAATTAAATAACTTATCCAAGTACGAAGCGGCCAGCACGCGCTTGTCATTGTATTTAGCGACCAATGCTTTCCATATTATAGGGTAATTATCGGCGGTAGGCAAAGCACCTTCACAAATACCTAAAGCCTTGCCCTTCAAAGTCCCCATTAAATAGTGAATTTTCTCACCATCGGAAAGATCCGGGTTTTCGTGTATTAACACTTTAAAAGTTTCATAATAAATCGGCCACGAGTCGCTATTCCCGTCAAACGAACATAATTCTATTGTAGGCAATCTGCGTGAAGGTTTTTTCATTACGGATTTACTCTCATCGACGCGGCTCGTACTTTGAGTCATTTGCGATAATTGATGAATTTTGTATTTAATCCGCGTGTATAACTGTTCAAACGCAATTAATGAACTATAATTCGGTACAGGACCGTCCGGCAATGATATTTGCATTTGATTACGTTCTTCGATCGTGTTATTAAAGTCAGTCCGAAGTAAATCTACAGTGAAGGAATCGGCTAAGAAATTATCTATTTTCACCTCATCTTGGCCAATATGTGCCATTGAATCGTGAATGGTTTGTATTCGGCCATAGATCGCGCTTAATTTATTTTGTATTTTTTGTAAGCGGAGATCGGAAATTTCCGCCTCGTCCGGCATTTTGGAACAATGTGGCGGAAAACACTATCACCGAAATCTAAATTAATCTTATAGAATCCGGGTCGGATGGACCAATTATGTTAAGGCGCTGGAGTTTTGTATTATTATTAATAGAAATTGGTTTTATTTTTGCTAAATAAATAGGCAGTGGCAGAAAGAGGAAAGGATTTCAAGGACTCACCTCGTGGTTACGATAAAATCCAAATTGGGGAGGCCTCCCGTGGAACAAAGGTGGAAGTCCTATTCCACTAACACCACACCAAATATCACTTCACTGTAGCTCTTTATTCACTGAAATTATGTAGTTTTCCCGATATTTTGGGGAACTCGAAACGTGCGCGGACGCGGTCAATTAGCAACTGGTTTTGTTTTCTTCGCTTCCGGCCTTCCGGTGAGAAAGGGGTAAGGAGCGAGACAGGTAATGGATGCGCACATACGTGCGAAAGGGATGGGAATAGCCACTGCCTATTAACTAGATTTAAGAGCATTATATTTTTTGTTTCTTTTTACAGCTTTGGAATTTATAATATTTGGCCAAACCATAACCCGCGAAGGCAGAACCAGCCCAATATGGGTTAGGTCACAAACCTCCTAAATGCAAGAAAAAATTAGTCAAGTGATTTGAAAATTATATTTTTTTGTAATGGAAAAGCTTTTTCTTCACACTACCCCGAATCGTCATAGAATTATACACATACATACATACATACATAAATTTCCATCTGTAATTACTAATACGGTGGCCAGAGCCATAATAAGTAATTAAAGGCAAATTGCAGCCATTATTGATACGAAATTCTAAGATGGATAATAATATGATGAACCTTATGGCTAATAAAAATTGTCCATCATGATAGAAAAGACAAAATCCCTCTGTCAAAATAACTTGGGGAAATAACTTGATCAGAAAGATTGTTGACTCACACGACTTCAATAATACTTAAAACATAATATTAGACTTCAAAAATATTAAACAAATTTATTCTATTTTCAAAATGTGTCTTTCATTTTTGCGCGAATTATTCCATATTTAAAATTATTTATTAATGTATTCGGACTTTGGCGTATTATAAAGCAGCAGATATGAGAATGGTCTCCCTATCGACCTGGGCAGTAAATGGTTCGTGTTTTAGTATTATTGTGGTGTGTGAGATCGAGCAGTGTGGCCTGAACTGGACCTGTGAATCTTGCCAAATGACACCTGATTGCCTGGTTCATGTAGGCATAGAATAAAGAATAATAAAATACCATAACATAGCATCACCTGTGTATCCTCGAAAGGTTAGGCAAAGTACCCACTCCTCATCAGTTATGTTTACAACCCATGACGAAATTAAAACTTATTTAAAATCTTTTTTAAAACATACCGAAAATTTGAGTTTGGAACACATTAGCGCCATAATTATGATCATGCGAAAGCTCCCAAAAGCCATTGCTAGCTAGATAAAATAGGGGCTGATTGATACCACGTGGTATCAATATTATCTGAAAGACGAATCCAGTGGTTTAGAGCCAAAACCGGGATTCGAATTCTTCGAACAATTATGGTCATTATCAAACTTATCACAAAACAAATAATAAAGAGAATACCAAAAACTTAGACCGCACCATTTAAAGACTTCCGCGACAACAGTAGTACAGTCGCAAATTCTGCATAGAATTATTATGACTTGTCAAATAGTTCCATTATAATTATTCGATTTCATTCGTGGCGCGGACCATTTTTAAATCTGAATTGTAGCGTTGACAGCAACTCCCCGAACGGCGTCTGCTTTACATCACGTCTGTCATTTACATGTACAATTCAAAACACAATTTTAATCACGATTACGATTTTTTTTCACTGAAATAATTGCATTTTTAGACTTCGATTTTGTAATAAAGCGGTAAATTTCATTGTCATTTGTTTTACATTCAAGGATAGAATTTAACCAAAATAATAATTAGGTTCATATACGTCTCAGGACTTCGTATCAACAATGGCTGCAAGATGGCTTTCATTACTTGTGGGTCTGCTCACCTTATTAGGGATTGTGAGCGTGATTTTATGTATGTATTTAGTCTTCTTCTTATCGTGCGTGTGGTGTCTGGTGTCAGGATTATTGCTGAGCCGCCAAGGGCCCCTGACATGGCTCATGTAACGACTACATACTTGCATCAGTAAGTAGTAACCGGGACCAACGGCTTAACGTGCACTGTGTAACGTGTCCTTCTGAAGCACGGATCATCTTACTTTCAGACAATCAGGTGATCAGTCTGTAATGTCCTAACCAAACTAGGGATCACGAAGTGATTTTTGTGATATATCCCTACCGGAATTCGAACCCGGGGCCTCCAGATCGTGAGCCCAACGCTCAACCACTGGGCCACGGAGGTCGTTATGTATTAAGTAATCAGGTAACAAAAGTAACCTGTTTAAAGAACACAAGCATGTATTTCAGTGGGACGATATTCAACGCAATCGGCGCAGGATTCAAACTCACGATCTTGCAAATCCAAAGCCAAGAGGTAAGGCTACGTACACATAAATACTTATCTCTGTTCTCCTCTATATTTTTAAGCTCTAAACCTCTCACAAAAGATTACCTCCAATGTTCGCCTTTACATCTATCGTACAATTTTTAGGGTCCCGTATTATACGAAAATCGTGACTTTGGAATTTGTTATATGTAAATTAGCGATTTGTCCACCCAGACTGAATCTTCTCGGGCTTCCGTTGATGTTCATTTTTTTACAGGTAAATCCTTAAGGTTGTATGGAAAGTAGTAGAATGAAGGATTGTGAACTATAGAGTCAGGTGGAAGGGTTCAGTATTGGTGGTATAGGCTTGGATGCGCAGATATTTAAAGTGCTGAAAGAACAGTGCGTCAGATTTAATTAAGTGTGTCAAAAATGTAACATGGCGTTTAATAAGACTTATTATTGTGTTTTTATTGTCACTTTTGTTACTCTTTTGAAAGTTATATTTTTATGTCTAATTAAACGTTTTTTGTATTGAATTGAACATAAACAATGTTTAAAAAAATCAACTTACTGTTCGATTGAACAAGACTGTGCCCTTAATCATGACCACAAAACACTGAGTAAATGTAAATTTTGGGGCTCTCTTTAGATTTTGCCAAATTAAGAAGGCCTTTTTAACAAAAAAAAGTTGTCAATTTCATGTTTATTTTATTTTCGCTAGACAAGAAAAGGTTAGGTTGGCATAAAAAAAATGTGCGACAAATGTGTTTCAGAAGCGTCACAGTAATTGCAGCTCTATATAAATGCCCCAGGAGCGTGTGAGTAGTTGAATCTGTACGCAGAAGTAGACAATACGCCATCGAGCTAAATGCCAGCCCGCACTGAAATATGCCTAGAGCACATTGAAAAACCGGAGGAATTTTTATTACGCCTTTATTCGGGATTCTGAAAAACAAAGCTGTTGACGAAACTTTTTAATCAAATTGCCGTCTTGGCATTTTATTATTGTTTGGATGCCAAAAAAAAATCAGAAAAAAATTAATAGTAATAAAAAATAATATTAATATGATTTGTCTGTACTTATTGTCAATAAATATTGTAAGCAAAGAAAATATTCAGCAAGTTGCGCACGATCAAAAACTGTTAGTTTAATTAATTCAATCCCATTTCAGTTCTCCTGTATCGAGTTTCGGTAATTAGTTAATCTAGACTAAATCGTAATTATTCATACTATCCGGAAATTAAAAGTTACATAAAAAAGTCGATCATTTAAAAAAAAATCTGCAATTATGTCAGAACAAGGTTTCTCGTTCTTCTTCGTGACTGGCCAAATTGACGTTGAAATAAATAAAATTTAACGTTTTTTGTCAATGCACGAGTAAAGCGGCCATGTTTTTATTTATTTAATTTAATAACAATCTCTTTTCGGGCAATCTTTTCGGCAATTATGGTATGCGTTCGGAAACACGCTCATGATGTTTTAACATAATATTAACTTGTATTTAAGTGATTGAAATATGTTTTTGTAGTTTTGTATTGTCACATTGTAACTGAAGAATGGTGTAGCATAAACAGAAACAGCCTACCTATATATATTACACTCACCTAATTATAACATGGAAAAAATCTTAGTCTCTCAGATATCACAAAAAACTATATATACGTATATACCTAATAACGCAAAAAAAAGCTCTTAATATTATAATATATCAGTATAAAGTATTAAATGACCCATTTTAAGGCAGGATGTGTCATGTTGAAGTCTATGTAATATAACATGACATAAACTCACGACGTAATCAGAGGTACTTTCATCGCAAGATGAACTAAGTAACAACACCTCACTGAGCTTTCTGTTAGACCACAACATGATACGAGTAGGTGGTGACAACTAACTAATGCAATACAATATAATATTTACAACTAACTAATTAACTTAACTTCTTTTTAACTAAAACAATGTCTTTAATTATTTCCATTTTACTTAATGAAAGCCTAAAAACAATACATTAAAATAGGTATTTGTATTTAAAAATCATAGCTTGTCATGACGAAGAGCATATCCGAACACACCGTACAAAGTGATCAAGTGCGTGCTCGAAAACTTGTTGAAAACTCAGTTTGTTTGTTAAAAAAAGAAAAATTTAAATAATTCAGTCTCAGAACGCACCTGAGGGAAAGTTCCGTTTTCAAATTTAAATATTTGACTGTTCGAAATACGAACAATTATCTCGTTTGCGAATGCAGAGCTGCAATTTTGACTTTTAAAAAGTTTTTCACTTATTTCTTTCCAAATAAGATTTATTTTATGTGTTCCAAGTTTAAAAATAATTTTGTGAAGTTTCTGTAATTTGTTTTGAGTGAATTGGCGCCATTTTGTTCGTATTGTGAATAACTGTATCATTGGTTTGACGAAATTTTGTTGATTGCTTAATTACTACGCTTGTGCTGTGATTTTAAACTTTGACATGTGGTCGAGTGGGTACGGGGCTGAGATTCGGTGAAAAGCAGACCGGTTTACTTGGTTGATGATAAGTAACTATACCTAGTTTAATTGAAGGGGAACATTATAGGTAATCGTTGTGTTCCTAACTATCAATATGGACTAAATACTTAGTGACACGATATAATGATAAGCACTATTCTAAATTATATTTTATCTGAGTGTGTAGGTAAGTATGTAAATAAGTAGATAAGTAATACTTCATTCTGAAAACCTCTTCTTCTTCTTTGCGAGTCGATGGCGATCGAAACTAAATTTTTGCTGACCAATAATTGGCCACGCTTACGGCATTGTCAGTGGCTTCATACAGGTCTTCCTCCTCACCACCTCTAATTTGGCGATATGTCATCATCATCAATTTAAGAGCCACACTCTTGTCGGTGTAGCATTTTCAATTCCAGTCTATCAAAGATCAATTCCTTGACTTCCCTATAAGACACGATGTTAACCTTTTCTTTAATCTGTTCTTAAGCTCTTCTTGGTCTTCCCCTTCCTCTCTTTCCTTCTAGCTTTCCTTCTATGATGTTTCTAATAAATTCGTCGACTCTTATTATATTGGCTATAAGTACTTCAACAATATAATTATGCAAATAATAATAATACAGCAATGTCATCCTCACGTTTTTCCTTAAAGCATTTTTAATACTTAGAACTTTAATTTCAATCTGTGATAGCTTTGGTTGGAGAACGCGTGTCGTACTTACATCAGTGTCACGGGTTCGAATTACGGCTCGGGTTCTAAACCACTGAATTCGAATTTATAATTTTGAATTCATGTTTGGGTCGTAGATTATTAATATGACGTGGTTTCCAGGATTTGTGTCCGGCCGGTTAAAGGCAAGAGGCTTGCCCCCTGTTACAATGGATTTAAACATAACTGGCGAGTAGTGGGAGTACTATACACCTCTGCCCACCCCTACGGGCATGATTGGCGTGTTGCTATGTTGTGTTATGATTACGTAATTTTAGTAATTTATCTAAAACGTATAAGTACATTTCAGTAAAAAAAATACTTAGTTTATGCAGATATAAAAGTTCTCATTTTTAAAAGTAAGTTAAAAGTACCTTCCTCTGTACCTAACAGTTCAATCACTCGTCCCATTCACAAATTGAAATCGAATTGAACACTCAAACAGTTGGAACATAAATTTCAAAATTAGAACATCGTTTAAATGCGTGTGTACCGCACGATTACACGCCCATTCCTTGTAGCGTTGTGGCCGGAAAAAAACATCTGAATCAATGTTATATTTTTTTTATTTTATTAAAATCGTGAGATTGGAAACGATAATTATTCGTCCAATTGATAATTTTTGTTAACCTTTTCGCAATTGATAGACCCGGGATGTTTAATTGTTTTATTTGATTTATATTTTCATTCGATAGACTACTAATTAATACTTAGCACAAAATAAATAGTTCAAAGGCCTATATTTAGTTGATTTTAAAAAAGAAAGTATTAAGTCTCATAAAAATAATGAAGAGTAGACGATCACAAGATTTTTTAACGGCATTTTATTACATAACATAAATATAAACAGTCTATATACGTTCCAATGCTGGGCACAGGCCTCCCCACAATCAACCGGAGGGGGTAAAGAGCATTTTCCACCACGCTGTTCCACTGCGGGTTGGTGGAGGTATTTAACCACTAGACCACGGAGGCTGTTTCATTTGCAATTTCTTACTCTTTAAAAATATATATTATTGTACCAAGGAAAGGACTACTTTATAATGTATTTCATACACTTTGCTAAATAATTGGGACGTGTACTAGGTTCTTCTTTTATCACATAGGTTGTAGTCACCAACCACTAGCTGGTGTACTGAAGATATTATGAAATTCTGACAGATCTAAAACTAACGAAAAACATTTTCTTTTTCTATTCAACTTATTTATGAATTTTAATCAAGAAAATCCTAATAATAAGTCCGACATTTTATCATATTTTTCTATGACATCACAGTGTGCTTTTTCATACAAATTCCATAGTGATTACGTGTTTTGACGTTTAGTAAAAAGTAATTGATTTGAATAGTTGAAAACTAGCCTATTATTCTTTTTCTATCGTGTGGGATGTGAGGTAGATTACCAACCCCATCAACCCTGGTGTCAGGGATACTATTGAGTTGCCAAAGGCCCCTGACATGGCTCATGTAACGACTACTAACTTACATCAGTAACATCAGTTCCGAAGCACGGATCATTTTTCTTTCAGAGAATCAGGTGATCAGCATGTCCTATAACCAAACTAGGGGTCACAAAGTGGTTTTCGTGATGTGTCCCCACCGGGATTTGAACCCGGGACCTCCGGATCGTGAGCCCAACGCTCAAACCACTGGACCACGGAGGCCGTAGCCTATTATGCAAAACAGTTAAATATAAATAACAATAAGCATAGCGAAAGAGAAATAAAAGAGAGAGCAGGCCATCTGCTTTGGGTCGGTGTTGCCATCAATTTTGGCATTACGCTTTGTGTTTTAGTTATTATACCGCATTGCTCTGCGGTCGGCAGCTATCTCCGTGAATGCGTCGTCATTCCAAATGTGAGTTATCTCCACCGCAATGCTTGTTCTTGACTGTTTGGTAAGGAGCTACGAAGTTTAGAGGGAGTTTTACATGTCGCTGTGGTCCTGCGTCGCGCCGGCTTGCTTCTCAAACACGGAGCGCCAGATCGAACCCCTGTACCCGACTTGCACCAAAGAGTTTTTAATTCGCTTAAGTGTAGTTTTCCGGCTTGAGCATTATAGATGGCGATACGGCTCATCACCTATCACGTTGGTCTAACAGAAAGCTCGGTGTGGTGTGGGTAATTAGTGCATCTTGTAAAAGATGTATCTCTGACTACCCCAATTGGGATATACTCCTGATATTATGCTTCATGCTTCAGTTGTCAAGAAAAGCCCGAGGCAGGTTTCAGACCAGAGACAATCAGGAAAATCAAAATCTGCAGTAGTTTAAGACGAATAAAACGTTCTTTATGTAAAAAAAGATATTTTTGAATTTGGAAACAAATATCTGCAATACATTGTTTTAGGTTTACGCGGATACCCCTGGTCCTGGTTGGTCTCATATCTCTGATTTAAACGCGGTAAGAACCCGTTATTATGTGTTTTAAATGTCTGCGATTCTCATTCAAACACCATTCTTACCTCTACGTCGCTAACATGAGCTTTTTGTTACCCTGAACAGTATTGGTGCGTTTACCGGGATGACTTTGTGGGCAAAGATAAGTGGTTACGATGTCAGTTGGTTTGTTTTTGTTAGCCCCTGTGGTCGATCCCATGTTTATTTATCGACGGGTTACGGGGCAAAAAGTGTTCAGTTACGTTGAGTTTGCAAGAATCCACACTAGTATTACAAATGCTAAAGTAACTCTAATAATCTACTCTAGTATTTGGAGATGTCCTTAGAAAAGGTACAGTACGATCTACTCTGAACCGGCGTGCGCGTATGAAACGAGTCGAATCTTTTCAATATCTAAAGCACCCAACCACAACACTTACTCTCCAAAGGCCATACATAATGATTGGCCTCTAAAATGCCCATTAAAAACAATAACCGGCGAGTCGCTCACTAACACGTAATAACTGTTTTTAAATTGATTTGAGATTTCACAGGCCATTATTTAGGGCCCACGGTGCATAGGGTGGGGTTAGGAAGGAGGGAAGAGAAATGGATGCTTATGGCACACCCAGGACACTTCATGAAAAAACCTCGATTTACACAGACAAACACATTGATGACATCGTACACGCACATCTGTGTGTGTGACGTCTGCCGCCCATACGATTGAGGACTAAAGTAAGACCGAGAGGCGGTGAGGTAAACCTAGCCCAGCCACTTGTGGGGAGCGGAGAGTTGCCATTCTATACGTATTATTATTTATACTACTCTTTTGGGAGTAAAGAAGATAAATGCGTTCATTCAGCTGCTTAAAAGCAAGTTAACTAAAAGATTATCCATTGTTAGTGAAAACCGTACTAACATATTTCTTAGTTTATTTGAATCCCAACCAACAACAAACCCAAAGGGAAAAAGATGGAATTTATGTAGGTAAATGTATATTATGTTGAATTGCGGCTGAAATATACTTTATGAGTTTGAATTCATGTTTAGAATTGATATCACGCGGTGTCCAGAATTTGTTCATGGTTAATGGCAATAGCCTTCTAATACATGGGATTGAAACATAGCTGGCGAGGATTGGGTGTTTATGCTATACGCCTTTCCCTACGGCGTGATGTTGTGTTATGTTTATTTTATTAATTTCACAAGCACAGTCGCCAGTGTCCACTCGACTCTATGCTGACCTGTGTTCCCTGCCCTTTCGCATGCAGGATAAATATTGCGATTATATAAAATTAGCCCTATTTGTCACAGTATGCGGTAGGGCAAGCCATACGGTCCGCAGGTGAAGGGTTAACATATTTGCTAACTTAAATTTATTATACATTGATACCGCGTGCTTGGTTTAATGTGGGCGTTGCAGTGTTAACAAGTTCGTAGTGTTAGGTACCTAGTTTTTTTGGAGTAGGTTTTTATAGATGGGGGTTTTACTTAGGCACTGTGATTCTATGGTTTACCGGCTTGCTTCTCAAACGGGGAGCTCTGGTTTGAACCCGGTACTGGGCTCGCACCAATGAGTTATTACCTATTACATCGGTCTAACAGAAAGCTCAGTGCGGTGTCGGTACTTAGTTCTTGCGATAGGTGTAATTCTGACTACCCCAATATAGTCGTGACCTTCATTCCCCTAGCTAGCATTATTCCGTTTTTCACAAGGTCCGCTTACGTAACCTGAAGATTTGACAGGTCCGGTTTTTTACAGAAGGACTGCTTGTCTATAGTCGTGTCCTTATGTTTTCTCTGCTTAGCCAAATTAATGGACAATGCTGACAAGCAAACTTAGGGTGAAAGAAATCTAGATAAAGACAGGGTGCAGAACAATCACAGTTGACTCAACCATTATAGATGGCGATACGACTCACCACCTTCCACGTTGGTATGACAGAAAATTCGGTGCTCAGTTCGTCTTGCGATGGATATACCTCTGACTACCTCAATTGGGCTAAAATCATGAGCTTTTGTTACGAAAACAATCCTTATTTGCTTTCTACATAATATAATTATCACAAGTACACTTAATCCTTGTGAAACTTATGGCCAACTGATTGAGCGTTCGGCTCACGATCCGGTGGTCTCGGGCTCAAATCCCGGTGGGGACATATCACGAAAATCACCTTGTGACCCCTAGTTTGGTTAGGACATTTCAGACTGATCACCTGATTGTCCGAAAGTAAGACGATCCGTGTTTCGGAAGGCACGTTAAGCCGTTAGGCCCGGTTACTACTTACTGATGCAAGTTAGTAGTCGTTACATGAGCCGTTTCAGGGGCCTTTGGCGGTTCAATAGTAATCCTGACACCAGGGTTGATGGGGTTGGTAATCCACTTCACAACCTACACGATAGAAGAAGATTGTGAAACTGACCATGGACTATGTAGGTACACTTTCAATACTAATTCATCTCACGCTCGTAACAAAACTAATGCCTCCAATAAAGAACGCAATAGGTGGTCCTGTTATACTAGAAAAAATGAACCATAAAATCTATTACATATATCCTAACAATTAAAACGCAAATTTGGATGGACAATAAATAATCGCAATAGTGATGGTCGAGGTGAATCATTTGAAGAGATTCATTCAGTCAATGTAGAAAAGACTAAAATCACTTTACTCTGAGATTCTCCTAAGAGATTATTTACTTCTTTTATGGTGACATGTACCTCTAAAAAACGTATAAGTAACACTTAGAACACACACAACACAACATACTATAAATAAAATAAATAAAAATAAATAATGGTGCCGATTCAGTCAACGACGAGCTTAATTTTCACTTAATTTGACAAGGAAAACGAATTCTATTCCTTTCTTGCACTTATTGTAAGTGAAGGTATGGCTGGTACTAGTTTGTACTAAAATTACTGTGCTCGAATTATCATCAATGTAGCATATACTACACATATATTGACATAATAATAATTAAATTAATTCTCCCCTGGTGACTTTGAATTTAACTTAAAACCGATAATAAATAAAAGCATAAAATGTTGAAGTCCATTATGTTAGTTAAATAAATACTTTTCGGTAAGTATCCAAATCTATTTATCTATAATATCTATAATCTAAAAGAGTTTTATATGAAAAACATAAAACATGAGGTATAAGTTTTGCTCATCAGTCGAGTTGTGTACTCAAACTGACTTGAACTGTTTTCTTCTAGAGGTATATTAGGTATGCGATGTTGCAGATACCCGTTTGCAAGTTTGAATTGTATAACGCATAATAGGTTATTGTAAGTTATATCGGTGTGTGTGTGTGTGACGAGATGTGCTCACGCTGCGTACCTACACTCAACTAATTGTCGATCTTGGATAATAATACTTCTTTGTACGTCACGCCAGTGATGATGGCTAGTCCACGTTCAAATGGCCCTCCATTTTGGTGGACAGTAAATTGTATTAGATTAAGGTTGTTATTTTTATTTAATAAAAGGAAAAAAAATAAAAAATCTATTTCAGCCTAAATTCATATCCAGTTTTGGACTTAGGCCTCTTCCATGTTTTTCCACTTCCGACGATCTTGGGCTATCGACATCCAGCCATATCCTGCGTGCCGCACGATGTCGTCCTTCCATCTCAGTGGTGGTCTTAAATAAAATTAGTTTATTATTTTAAGAAATAAAGTCAATTGTCACATAAATAATGACTTGATTCACTTAACACATTGTTAATACCAGGAATAAAAATAAACTTGCTTTACAAGTCAGTCGATTACATAAGATTACTAAATCTTTTAAGGGGCAATGTATACGTTTTTACAATAAAATTCCCATTGACATTCAGAATTTGCCTTTCAACTGTTTTAAGACAGTAGTTAAACAAAAACTTTACAAAAAAGGTTATTATAAAGTTAGTGATTATTTAGAAGATATGAATGCATGGGATTAACTGTCTGAGAATCGATATTAGGCAGCTAAATTACTCAATTGTATACCATTATTTTATGTTTTATGTCTATTTTTATTTTTTTAAAGAACGTCTAGGGCCCTGTGCCGAGGTTTTTCTTGCAGCTTCTTTTCCCCGGCTATACAGGTTGTGAGAAGCTGCAGTAGTTTTAGGCGGATGAGACGTTCGTTATGTAAAATTGACGATTCAAAGTGTAACTATGTTACCTACTGAATAAAGATATTTTTGAATTTGAATTTGAATAAATCACTCAACTCTCAAATCCCAACACTACGTATATATCCGATTATCAATCAACTAATAATTGCCGATGT
Organism: Pectinophora gossypiella; assembly: GCF_024362695.1. Lineage (NCBI taxonomy): Eukaryota > Metazoa > Arthropoda > Insecta > Lepidoptera > Gelechiidae > Pectinophora > Pectinophora gossypiella. Next base: position 15,025,961 of record NC_065417.1, read on the forward strand.
ATTGACAAGCGTGTAATCATGTATGCTCTGGTTTACAAAGATTATGTGGAGTGATTTGTTACAAGTCTATGAAGTGATTGTGAGGCAAATGAGTTGTGTAATAGTGTTGTATGAAATAGTGTAACGGGTGATTGTGATGTACTGTTGGACTTTTGAACCTTAGAGATGTTCAGTGATTTATTTTTGTAAGCAGGGTTGTAAAGGAAAATGAATTTTCATACCTACTACTTAGTATCTAGACTAAATTTTTTATTTGCTTCTCTTACTCCCTAGAATCCGATGACGAAATAAGGTGCAAGTTCATTTCAAGACGTCACTATAATATTATTTATTTTTTAAGTTCAAATAATAATCTTCTTCTTTGCGAGTCGATGGCGATCGATATTAAATTTTTGCTGACCAGTAATCCACGCTGCCAGTGGCTTCGTGAAGTTCTTTAATAGTGCAGGTGTTAGAGCATTTAGGACAGCATAAAAGGTGAGCGTGTATTAATAATTAATAAGCTTTAATGCACAAAATAAAAAAAAATGCAAAAATGTTTACTTCAAACTAAAAGTGTGCTTATATTCTAAATAGATTATAGAAGTTATAGCGTAAACGAACAACCCGTCAAAAGCATTCCCACCGGGATTAGAACCCGAGACTTCCGGATCATACCACCAATGCTCAACTACTGTACCACAGAGGCCGTGATTCCTGACAAAGATGAATCATTATTTAATTGTATTTGAGTCACGCAGCTACATATATATATAATATGAGGTTATAAGTACACACTTATATAAATATCGTGCGAACCGACCGGATCATCCCGCGCCGTATGATTTTCTTCTGTAATCTAATAACGATGACTTAAGGCCAAGCTATTATCTACATTATGCTTTATTTCATCCATCGTTGACTCAATTCTGAAAATCGTCCAATACGGTTATGATAAAATAGAAACAGAATTGAAGATTTCTGTACAAAAAGTGCTTTGGTTTGAAAACCGGTGTCGAAAGTGATTGCGAATTGTATCTTTACAAAAAAAGAGATTGCCTAATCCTATAGGGAAAACGGACGGATGCCTATTATAGTAGTACAAAAATATTGCAAATAAACAAATTTGCTTTACGAATTACTATAATTCGTAAATCGATTTTCACTTACAAGATGCAAATAGATTGCAACCCTTAACATTGGTCTTTATAGCTAACTAAAATGTTACAGGGTTAAAGAGTTTGTGTTACAGGGTTTATCCTGTTTACAATAACCTAATAAATGCAACAACAACATAGCTTCACGCTTGTATCCCGAAACGAGGTGTACACATACACACCGCGTTTAAGTCTCATGTTCATCATCACTAATTTAAGAGCCACGCTCTTGTCGGTGTAGCATCCTCCATGCTACTTTTTAGGGAAAAATAGAGCAGTAGTTTCCCTCTTGTCTTCAGCCCCGCAGTACTCTGTCTGACGCGAGTGGGATGGCGCCCAGAGTTGTCTATTTCAAAGCCGTACTATGACTCCTGTCCTCCGCCTCTGAATAGTACTGACAGTTACTGCTGCCCTCTGTTAGTTTCCAGGTTACAGTCCCTGTGACTCGCCTCTTCCGTCCTACATTGCCGTACCAATGGTTCTCCGCCTCTGCAACCGTTGAGGTCTTCACCCGTATCCCTGGGTCTCATGTTACCTAATAAATAAATAGGTAACTATAAGTATAACAATTCCAAACGCAGCCGCCCCTTAACAAAGATGATTCGAATAAGCTCAGAGCAATGAGTTGGTTAGAACAGAAGCCGATGCCTCCAATTATCCGAGCGTCATTAAATAACAATAAAAAATAATATAATTCAGTTTAGTCAAGTAGACAAATGATTACTCTGTGCGGATTGGACGAACGTAGGGTTGGGAATATATCGGGAGAAAATGTCGATATGTAATAACAGTGGTATATTGTGGTACCTGTCTTAAAATGTTAGAATGTAAAAAAAATATTTTAGCTGTCAGATTTGTTTTGTAATGTACTTAATAAAAAATATTTATTGTAAAAAAAGTAAAGTAAGTTATAACCGTGTTAAAAAAAAAAACAAATTACAGGGAGGGGTAATTTTACTAGTATTTTTACAAGTCATAAAAATTGCGCGTAATTTTCCTAAATATAGGTCAATAATAATTGCAATAGATTATTTGTTTGTTTGTTCAAACACATAGACGAGGTAATATAATGACGTAAGCAATACTTTTTTGTTGTTTACTTATTTTATTTTTTTACTAGTCTATCTTTATAAAATTGAATGTTGGTTGATGAATGTGGAGGAAGCAAGAGAAGTATGTCAGGATCGAAAAAAATTGAATTCCACAGTTTCTGCTTAACCCGGTATGAAATACGTGAGTTTATGTATGAATGTGTATCTTTATAAAATCATTTAATCTTTTTCTATTTTTTTTTATGTATCCTTTTATTACACAAAATAAAACACAATCGATACATTCACTCGTTCATCCCAACACTAGTCCATTACCGGGCGCCGTCTGTAATCTGTTCTCGTTTTATTTTCGCGAATCAACTGCGGTCGGGTTAGATTGTGATTGTGTCGGCGCGGGCGCACGGTAGCTCTGACTTGCACAAATTGATTCTCTAAGGGAATCTCGTATTGAATTAGAGCATACGTATAGAGTAATGTAAGCTGAGATCGATGCCGATGAACATTTATTATTTAATCTTCTTTATTTTCCCTCCTATTCTTCAATATTTTTTGAAGTTCTCTAAAAATGTATGAATTTAAGAACTTAAACGCGACTACGGTAAAATCGCCTTTGGAAAAGTATGAAACAAATCAAATCAAATATACTTTAACAATAACAACAAGAAACAAACAAAGAACAACAAGAAACAAGAAAATATTTCTCTGAAATTCTTCCGAATTGTGATATTTAGAAGATAGACGTGGTCGTATGCCGTGGTAAGCAAACTCTTAGGACAGATTGGCTTACAACCACGGCTATCTCTTAAACATGACTATTCGGAAGAATTTCAGAGAAATATAATTTCCAGATGAATCTTCTCTTCTATCGTGTGGGTTGTGAGGTGAATTCCCAATGTCATCAACCCAGAAGAATCCAGATGAATTGTGTCCTTATTGATAATGATGACAATTGTTATGGGTGACAGGCATCATCATGCATAAGTACTTCGTATCAACAGTAATTGCAAGTTGTTGTTGAGTACTTATGGCTCTGTCCACCCCGTTAGGGATTACGTGCGTGAGTGGATGTGTATATGTACATTTACTACCTACAAAGCCATACATTACATTCTAAGAGGAACGGTTTAACTGACACACACTTATTAATACTATCGTTTAACATTCCTCTAAACGTAAGTAATTGAAGTCTAATAGAATGCGAAAGGCCAGCCATTGCTACGTGAAAGCTGTAGTAATTAATAATTAATATCTAGTAATTGAATTTCGCCATTTATATTGTAGGATTTGGTAGGTATGGTAGGCTTGCTTTGATGATGTTATGTTCTTTTTGATCCTCGCTTTTGAAATAGAAACGTTCGAATTTTGAAAACATTTGTTTTATACGAACTTAAAATAAGGGTACAATAGATAATTATTAAAAAAAGATTATTAAAAAATGTACCTACCTATTTTTAAAACTACATATTATCTGAGTAGTACCTGGTGTAGACCAGATGTCCCAAAACACAGGTCCTTCCTAGTTTGGGTTTCTGTCTCCCTCATAAGTCCGTACATACATAATGTAAGTTAATGTAAACACTGTTCTAAGAAGAAAAATAACCTTTTTTAATTTGTATTGATAAACATTATCTGAAATGTTTTTGTTAGCAAATTGTGGCCTAATTCCTTTGTCTTGCTATTTTTAGCAACTATAATAAATTTTTTCTACTCCTCTACTTTAATCTGGCATTTAAATAACCAAAAAGTCTAATATAAGTACATACATAATTAAACTCTTTGAAAAAGTGTACGCTCTATGGCCTATAAAAGCATTGTTTACAAAGTGTAACTGTACTATAATGTCGCCAAAAAAGCATTGTTGTTGTTTTTTTTTTTTGATCTGGAAACTGGCACCTTTACTTTGTTTGGTGCCATAGATATACTATAAAAAAAAAGTATACATTTGCCGCCATTTTCCCGCGCGTTGGAAAATAAATTGGAAAATTTTTGTGTTTCGTTTATTTTTCTTTGTATAATTTTTGTTTCATTTAAAATTACGTCGTCGTAGAAAAAGTATTGTATGCAACGTTGTATAACTAGGTCAAAAAATGCTCGTGGCGTCTCTTATTGCTAACTCACGCCACTCGCATTTTTTGACCCTTCTTATACAACTGTTGCATAAAATACTATTAAAAGGTGTATATCCTGACACATCCATCGCAAGATGAACTAAGTACCCACACCTCACCAAGGTTTCTGTTAGACCAACGTGATAGGTGGTGATCCGTATCGCCGTTTGTACTTAATTGGAATAAAGTTGTGAGCTTGTGTTGTGTGTATCAGTTGATAATGGTTGTTAATAAATTAGATTTTTTGCTAACAAGACAGTGGTGCTAATTCCTGTAAATACCATCTAATTTTATTTTGAGTTATATCTGTCATTTTCTTATCCGCCGAAAAGGAAAGGGACGGATGATCAATGAACTGTCATTGACAGCAATTTTAAGAAGAATGAGTAAATTAATTATGTTATTAAATTAATGCTTACTATTAAACAAAACGACAAATTCAGTACAATTAGTGATTATACTTCAATAAAGATAACATTTTACAACAGCTTCAATTCGCGGTCAAAATTAGATCTGTGAAAGTACGTAAACTAGTGTTGCGACGTTCATTAGCATAGTGATGTACAGTAGATATTAGGTCAATCGATTCTTTGCCATCTAACAGTACTTATGATGACATAAAAAACACTATTATTTGACACCCCAGTCGAATAGATTTTAAGTCTCATTAAAAATATCTTTAAAACGCTAAAACTTTACATCAAAACCTTTACAAAATAACCCCATAAGTTATCTCAAACGTTCACCATACAAATTAGCGAATAATTCGCATGAAGAGGAATAGGTTCGATTCCCAAGCCGGTGGGGTGGTACCGATGTAATTAATACCCGCCCACAACTAGCACGGGTACGAACCTGTGACCCTGGGTGTCGATGCCATGTTGTTTTGGTTATTTTACCTGCGATGGTTTGATTCGATGCGTTGTTTTTGCTTTATTAAGGAAAAAATGCTCTAGATTATTATGTTATTTAAGACAGTTTGCCTATAGTTATACAATAAATGCATTTGATTTGATTTTTGATTTGATTTGACATAATAATGGTGCTGATTCCAGTACACATCATCTAATTTTATTTTAAGTTATACCTGTATTTTTAAAGGAAAGAAAACTTTAAATAAAATTAAAAAGTGTCTGCAGGAAACAGGGACATTAAGACTCACAGTCCATCATAAATGGCGACACGATAACCACCTTCTACGTTGTTCTAACTGAAAGCTCGGTGAGGTGTGGGTACTTAGTTTTGGGATAATTTGAATAAAAAATTGCTTAAATGAAGACATTGTATATGACACATATATGAAATTGCATACATCGAAATGTAAGAACATAACTTAGAAACAAAGTAAAGTACGTACCACTTTCGACGGACAAACTTAATGAAATACTTACGAATTATTGTTTTGAGGCTAAATTTTATATTCTGTGGAAGTACACGTTATTGTATTCCTTTTTTAAGTCTTAAAATTGAACAATTATTTAAATACCAAGATGGCCGATCTCCGAACGGGTGACGTCGTGTGGTAAAAAAATCTGTCCAAATAATTAAAACTCAATTCAAACAGTAATTTATCGGCGGAATTTTTTTATAAGTTTTAAAATTTAAAAATAATTTATTTATATACCAAGATGGCCGAACTCTGGGTGACTTCGCGGTTACATTAAATATGGCAAAAAAATCTTTACAATTTTTGCCATGTTTTGTAGCATCGTGTTAATCATATCACAAGCTTTATGCGTGGCCATACACGCACTTGTCCCTTTTTTACCACAAAAAAAACTATCCATTGAGCACAATATCTGCGTGACCAAATACTTAAAACTCCTCCATTCAAACGGTAATTTATCGGCCTAAATCTTTAAAACTATAGCCGCAAGTATGAACGATTTTATTTATATAGTTTATATCGCTCTTATAAGTTTAATTAAATATTTATTCGTGCGGGGCGGGGTAGATACGCCCTCGCACCATATCGATATTATTTCTAGATTTAAGATTGGGTGAATAGGCCAGGAAATTTGCTTCGAATGATAAAGCACGTTGAAAGATTGTAACTTTTGCACGACGGTATTATTCTTCAAGTTTTAAGCCGCTTTAAGGATTGTTTCAGCGTCTTAGCATGCATAGGTTCCGTTTCTCTTTTGAAAATAAATATCGGCGACCGAAGGACGTAATTTACGATTCTTCTTCTTCTATCGTGTGGGTTGAACCATGGTGTCAGACCACCCTCACACATGGTCCTGGTCCTGGTGACTTTGCCCCGGTGTGTGGTGTGTGGTGACGATTCTGACGACCCAATGACTCTAGCCGTGGAAGCGGTCAATCAGTTCGCGATATTATTGGCGCGTGAACTGTTTTTTGTCGCTACAAGGTTTGGAGACCACCACGCCGATAAGGTTGACAATTCCCTCATTCAGCGCTTATCACTTCCAGCCCACTAGGGTCGATTAAGTCTTTCAAATATAATCCTCATTTGCCATTTACTTAGTTAAGAGTCTTTTTGTAATTATTTCTTTTTATTTTGGTGCAATAAAGTGTATTTGTATTGTATTGTATTGTATTGTCCTCTCAGACAACGCCTTGAGCCGAGGTTCGGTCTGAACTTCGGCTCAAGGCGTTGTTGAACACCCTTAGGCCTGTCGTCTTATTTTTTTGTACTGAATAATAGCCAGCGCTCCCAATTTCTCCAGCCAAGTAGAAAACAAGTGCCGTCAAAAAATCAAAAATGATTCTAAGATAAACAAGGAAGTGGTAATCGCTTTTCCACTGGCCAAACGTTTCGACCTGCGCCGACCGCATTTATCATACAAAGGTCAAGTGCACGATACTTATCGATAGTTTCATGATGTCAGCCATCTGACTCATATACGCCAAATGACACGCTCTGAATTAATTTTAGGTTTTTTTTTTGTGGCTCGGTAAGGTATGGGTACTTAGTTGGTCTTGCAATGGAAGTACCTGTGACAACCGAATTGGGATATAGCCGTGAGTTTATGTTATGTTATAGCATTATTAAATTCGTTAGAACGAATGTCCTTTTAAAATCCAAACCCTTAACTACTGTGTCTGGAAATCTCGGCCGCAAGAGATTGAGTCAAGCTCGATTCAAGTTCCTATTGGTGTGAAGCGGAGAATGTCCCTTCTATATTATTTAATCATAGATAAAGAATAATATTATTATTACGTATAGAACGGTAACTGTCCACCCCGTACAAATTTGTATCTTTTTTTTAACTTTTTGTAAATTTGCCGCAGATGGTATTAACTACTTGGACAAATGGGGAGCGCTGAAGGCTCTCACCCGGTACAAAATTTAAGACAACATGCCTGAGGGTGCCCAGTTGGGCGCGAACCTCGGCTCAGAGCGTCGCCTGAAGAATAATATTTGAAAGAATTAATCGACCCTATTAGAATGAGGGAAGGGCGCCGACTTCACCCCCTCTGGTTCTTAGACGGCGCGCGGACTGTGTCTTTCTCGCACTTTTTGATTTTTGTACGGAGTGTCCGGAGTGTTATGAAGTAACGTATTATAATATTGTTTATTCTATGGTAACGATTCAATTACGAAAATAACGTGACCAAAATGACACACTAAATTAATTCTCAAACGTTTTGGTGTCATTTATTAATGTATCGTTAATATCATATAAATAAATTAGGATTAATTTGGACACGAATTTAAATATTGTACAAAAAATAAATTGAAGAGTGGTAGGTTATGTAAATAGTCTAACCTTGTCAAATTAATTTAGTTTTTGTGAAAAGTCACTAGAATAGATTGCGTTTGTAAAAAGCTTTATTTAATGCAATTAGCATTTTAGAACCTGCAATTTTGAGGGGTCTTTTTTAAATACTGACGTTTGTTTTTTTTCTTCTTTTTATGAATTTGGGTCAATAGGGGAGTGCCAATTCGAATTCCGATACTGGACTTGCCCCAATAATTTATTATTTCACTAACACACTTGGCTCGATACAAACATACATAGCTCTCAAACACAGTCATATTATATCTCCTTGCTCGCGGTCGGGTAAAAAACAATCATACAGGAAAATAATTATTATAATTAGTGAGACAGTGTTTGCATAGCTCTCGAAATAACTTAAGTGTTCAATTGTGATGTAAATAAGAGAAATCGAAGACGCGATTCGTAGAATTTCGACAGGTTTGTTATTGTGACATCAATTTTGTAGAAGAGTCAATCTATTGTGGCTACTTATAATTAGGGTCTGGCTGACCTCAAAGACATTGTCCCTCGATGGGCATGCACATGATAATCGGCCTCGTATCGCATCCCAAGTGGGTCGACACGACATCAGCCGAGCTAGTACCGCTTCCAGTTTTAAGTCCTACATTTAATACAATAGCAAGTTCTTTAACCCTAAGTGTGCAAGATAGCACATCTTTTTATAGAGTTTTACCTCTTTTATATAGTTTATTCTTTTATTGTCTTTGATTTTGATAATGACTTTGGTCCTTTTGTTCTTCTTTTAAAAATATATTATATTTCTGTTTGCACGAAAACCGTTTTTATTATTGGTAGTTCTAGTTGCTATATTGCAATGCCGCCGTTTGTACTTCTCTTGTCACTTTTGTGACAGTTTTCAATGTTGTGCTTAGATGTGCAATAAATTTTTGTATTGTATTGTATTTAAAATATGTTTAAGTTTTTATATTCATAACTTAAGTAAATTCTTAAACAAAAAATTTTGCTATAGTATCTAATTATTAAACTTTATTGTCTCCTTTTAGCGTGTCGTTTGTACAGAAATTGCACCAAACAAAGTAGAAACTCACAAAATTATTTCGACAATGTCTCCATTCGGAATCGAACCCAAACCTCCAGATTGTGAGCTGAACGCTCTAACCACTAGACTGCGGAGGTTTTTATAATTGAAAAGTTACTAAATTAACTAATAAGCGGTGTTGAAGTCCTTACAAGAAGGAAATCCCATATCTGATCTAACACTTTCTTCACAAAGGGTTACAAGTTGTATTCAGGCAACTTTATAACTCTGCCCGCCCCGATACGGTTAACAGGCGTGCATAGGTACGCATGTTAACGAAGCATACATATTCCCACAAGGTAATTGCGGTTCGCACATTGTATTCGAACCTAGCGGTCCGTGTTACGACCTTGCACCATCGTAAACTGAGCACGCCGGTATGCGCCCGCGCAGGGATGAGTTGTTAGTAGTTTTAACTATGCATACGTTTATATTCATAATACGTAATTTAGGTTCAATAAAAACAAATTATACACCCTGTTGGGGACAGTGGAACCATAGGACATAAATCAAATTGCAACTACGGTTGCGCATTGCCTACTTGGCTTGACAAAATGGGGAATGCTAAGGGCGCGAAACGAGTTTCAAGGCGTCGTCTGACAGGATTATGTGAAAGAATTAATCGATCTAAGTGGGCCCCAGACCTACGGGGTATAACGTAGAACCCTTGTTTAGAGATACGGGTGAAGACCATGACGCTTGCAGAGGCGGAGATGGAAAGCCATCGGTACGGTAATGCAGGACGGAACGAAGCAAGTCACAGGGACTGTAACCTGGAACCTGATAGAGGGCAGCAGTAACTGTCAATACTATTCAGGGGCGGAGGACAGGACTCCTAGTACGGCTTTGAAATAGATTACTCTGGGCGCCATCCCACTCGCGCCAGACAGAGTACTGCAGGACGGAAGGCAAGAGGGAAACCACTGCTATATTTCCCTAAAAAAGTAGCATTGAGAATGCTACACCGACAAGAGCGTGGCTCTTAAATTAGTGATGATGAGTACGCTAATAGCGATAAGCATTCTCAACTAAAGTTTTCGTTACAGTGTCACTAACACTCTGTATAGTTATTTAAGTAGCTGTTAAAATATATAATTAGTACTAAATACGATTCCTTGATATAATTCCGATTATATTGCCGGAATAAAACTGGATACCCTCTTCTAATCACCCTTTGCACTAATAAAATTAATATTAGCACTTATCCAATAGAAAATTGCTTGAACTGAGGTCGATTCGATTTGCAATACTTAATAACAATTATTCGTTTTGTGGTGTCAACTGCTTTTAATTAGCAATATTTTACTTTGAGAATAAAGGTGCTCTCACACTGCGATGAACCGAATTCGATAACACTTACCATGCAATGTTTACTTACCTAAAACCATAGAATTTAAAACGTACATTATAGACGGCGATACGGCTTACCACCTATTATGCTGGTCGAACAGAAAGCTCGGTGAAGCCTGGGCACTCAGTTCTTCTTGCGATGGATGTACTTCTAACCAGCCCAATTGGAATTATTATGATCATGAACTTATGTTATTTAAAACGTTCCATAGATAGCACTGCATAAGATACGGTGAGAGCCCTCAGCGCCCCCATTTGTCCGGCCAAGTAGTTAATGCCATCTGCGGCAAATCTATAATAAGTCACGTCAAAAAAAAGAAAAAAAAAAATGCAAAAGATACAATTTTGTATTTTGTTGTCTCTCTTAATTGATTAAACATTATAACATACAGCACAGCCTATGGTGTGGATGGATTGTGTAAAGGATTTGTGTATGAAAGGTGTGAGTAATTGAGCTGACGACTGACAGAAATGAATGAAGAGGAATACCAATTGTGTCGACCACTCTTAGAGTGGGATAAGGACAGGAGAATGATATAACATACAGTATAATATACTTCATACCCCTGAGCTGGGAACAAACTTAGCACTTTCAAGGACAGAACGTCTAGGGACGTTCCGATTCCAAGGTGTCATACTACCTATTATAAACCATCAATGACCCATGGTCTCTGTCCGTGAAAGGGTTAACAACGCACGATGATGGAAGATCATCACAAAATTATATATTTTTATCTATGTTGACAGTCTGGTAACCAACTAGATAGCTATCTTTTAAAAAAGCGTCCACGAGAGGGATAGTTTCTCATTATCAGCATTATTTCAGCCTGCTTTGTTATATGTGAATATGCCTTTAATCGTAAAAACATTAAGTGTCTTAAATTATCTTTATTTACAAATTTTATTGAAAAAATTACAGAATAAAAGTAGGCTATAACATTAGCAGTATAATGGTCGTAATACGTAAACGACATAGGCTGGTTTAAACGACATTAAAATTATAGCAAATGTGTATGATAATTATGTTTTAGTTCTAAAGTCGAGTTGACTATTTGTATTTTACAATTAATTTAAAAAATATATTACATAGTGCTGTTTCGGGCAGACATAATCTTCATTAAATATATTTTTTATTAAAGATACGAAGCGTTTTTATTAATAAATTTAGAAATCAAATTTAAATTTTACCAACTAGGGTCTACGTATTTCTACCTATCTAATCAATTAACTAAAAATATGGTGAAATATTCATGTTGTTTCCAAAATATTTATATTTAAACAATATACAACTTGTTTCTTATATTTTTTTACAACTATTAATATCATCACACAAAACATGACTGTATAAAAACATCTTTACTCCTACTATATGTGACATAACTATAATTTATTTACAAACACGACAAATAGAATTTAAACTCGCGAGATAAAAACCGTAGAGTCCTTAGCGGTCCTTTAGAGTGCGGGGACTGTTGCGGTATCGCGATTTCGGCGCGGGGAGGTGAATGTCCTTTCTGTACGTAGTAGGAACTGTAAAATAATCTGTGACTGCACTACAAAATCATCTTATCATCATCAGCCCATTAACGTCCGCACTGCTGGGGCACGGGCCTTCCCTATGGATGGATAGTGCGGTTTGATGGTTATTAACGACTGCTAATGCAGCCGGGACCAACGGCTTAACGTGCCTTCCGAAGCATGGAAGAGCTTGAGATGAAAACTTTTTTTTGTGGTCACCCATCCTATGACCGGCCTTTGCGAAAGTTGCTTAACTTCGACATTCGCAGACCGAGCGCGTTTACCGCTGCGCCACCGAGCTCCTCACAAACCGTGCAAAGTCATCTGTTAACCCTAATTAAAACACTCATATCGAACTACACCACAACCGGCCAACAATAATAAGTCCGCAACATAAATTCAGACAGAGGTTAGGGTCACGTGGCTCAATTAATAAATTAAGGGCCTAGTACGTTAACAGTGGAATATTCATTGCTGGCATAATACATGATAAATGTAGCGAGAAATATGCATAGTCAGGCTTCAATTGTGAACAATGCGCCGAGGTAAGGCATGCGAGCCTTAGTCTTCCAGCTAGGGAGAAGAAATTTATTTATTTATTTATTTTATATTTGGGAGACCAACAGCTCTTAACCACTATAGCAAAAAGAAAATCATACTTAAAAACTAAGTCAATAACAGGTTTCCACCTATATAAAACAGTATAAAAATATTAAAACTTAAAACTTAAGCGCACTGCAAGGGTTAAGGACATGCACAGATGCCTAAGACAGTACAAAGACGCTGACTTAAACAATAAAAATAACGCTACTATCTTAATATTAAAAACTATATAACAAAGTGAAACTACAGTAACGATGACAAAATAATTGAATAAATTTATATAATGCAATTTTTTTTTTGACGTGACTTATTGTAGATTTGCCGCAGTTGGCATTAACTACTTGGCCGGACAAATGGGGAGCGCTGAAGGCTCTCACCCGGTACAACGTTTAAGACAACAGGCCTGAGGGTGCCCAGTTGGGCGCGAACCTCGGCTCAGGGCGTCGTCTGAGAGGAAAAATATTTGAAAGAATTAATCGACCCTAGCGGGTCGATAGCGATAAGCGCTGAATGAGGGAAATCGTCGACCACGCCGGCGGGGTCGGTATCGGGGACCTGAAGTGTTTGGTGTCGCGAGCTGATTGGCTGCCTCTATGGCTAGAGTAATCGGGTCGTCGGGATCGTATATTACGTCCTTCGGACGCCGATACTTTTCAGTACCGTCCTTAAGCGGTATATAATGCAGGTTGCTTATAAAATATTATTAAAAAAAGGACGAGAGAGTTCGCGTCTTACCGACTCACAACCAGTGTTAAAGAGGTCAAGTTAAATTTTAATAAATATTAAATAATGCATTTTACTGCAATATCTTAAACGTAACGACATGTTACTTACGAACAGGCAAGATTGTGTTCAAACACGAAACTAGCATAGCAGTACTGCTATGGCTTTTGATAACTTTTAAAATAAGTAAATGTAAGGACTAAGGAATGTTATTACATGAGTAAATGTAAAGCTTAGCCAACGTGCACTGGGGGCGTAATAATGGTGACTTTGTTTTTAACTACTTCAATTGCCTATTGTAGAATATATCTCTTCGTTATCACCTTGATTTACCACCATTTGAACCATTCTATCACATTATGATGGATATTATAAGGGGTGCAGGTATGCTATTGATGATTTGTAGCTCTAACCAAAAAATCCCTCAGAAGCACGATTGGGACTTTATGGTAGATATTTCTGTCTTATTGATGCTGTTATAAATAATACAATTACTGATTTTTTACCCATAATATTCATGGTTGGCAAGATCTCTGCTTTTCATTCTGACTTTTGTTTTCGGAATTTATTCAGATTTTTGAGTCGGTTTTTAGTTTTACGTCAAAAATCCAATAAACTTTATATATACCATAAAAAAACAGTTACTTACAGAACAAAAATATCAAACAAAACAAAAATAAAATTAAATAAAACTAAAATAAATAAACAAAACTCAAAATAAAATAAATTATTTACAATTAACACTTAACCTAAACCTTAATTAAAAAGCCCGCCTCTAATCGTAACTGTTGCAAATGTACTCATAATGCTGGCAGCGAAATGCGTTGCACCAGGAACGATTCTGAGCGGGGATCCGCACCACTATTCCTGAGGCGCCGCCCCAACACGCAATTAAAGCTCCTGGCTTCAGCGCACCATACCCCACTCATCTCCACCGCGAAGACAATGAAGATATATGGCCCCTCAAGGGCTTTTACTTAGCCCGTTTTTCTAAAATTAATCTACTTCAGTATCCTGTCCATCAAATTCAAATTCAAAAATATCTTTGTTCAATAGGTAAGTAACATAGTTACACTTTGAATCGTCAATTTTACATAACGAACGTCTCATCCGCCTAAAACTACTGCAGCATCTCACAACCTGTATAGTCGGGGAAAAGAAGCTGCAAGAAAAACCTCGGCACAGGGCCCTAGACGTTCTTTAAAAAAAAAAAAAAAACATAAAATATTGGTATACAATTGAGTAATTTAGCTGCCTAATATCAGTTCTCAGACAGAATCCCATGCATTTATATCTTCTAAATAATCACTAACTTTATAATAACCTTTTTTGTAAAGTTTTTGTTTAACTACTGTCTTAAAACAGTTGAAAGGCAAATTCTGAATGTCAATGGGAATCTTATTGTATCGACTGGGGGACTACCTTACCGCGATCGCCTGCGGTCAACGAGCGTTCGTCTGCCTATTGTATTGTCTAAGTTTTTATCCGATCCAGAACAATAAGAGATCATCCAACACTATGCTGACTATGTGGAGCACTGTGGGGTAGGTATTTAGGTGATGTGGGTTTTAAGGCATGTGAAAATGTTAGCGATAAATGTTACCTTTGTTTTCACTAGCATAGTTGGCTCGACCATTATAGACGGCGATACGGCTCACCACTTATCACATTGGTCTAAGGGTGGTATTAATAAACTAATCTCAGCTTCGAGACTGCCCTCACGATCATGTCAATCTTCTTCTATCGTGTGGATTGTGAGGTGAATTAACAACCCCATCAACCCTGGTGTCAGGGTTATTACTGAGCCGCCATAGGCCCCTGACATTACTCGTGTAACGACTACGTACTTACACCAGTAAGTAATAACCGGGACCAACATCTTAACGTGCCTTTCGAAGTACAGATCTTTTTAGTTTTTATCATGTCAATATGTCAGTTCTTATATAAAAACTAGGGACCTGAGCATGATCTTGAAGGCAGTCTCAAAAAGCAAAAGTATGGAACGGAAATTAACTTAAAAAACACTATAAATTTCATGAATTTTCCGACAGGAATATCCACTTCATATAAACTCAGAATCATGGTCTGAATCATTCCCCTCAGTATTCTTTACGTTGTCACTAACACCCATATTGTATGGCTACCGTATGTACTTGTACGGGGTATGAGTGACATGGTAACGAAAACTAAGAGGGATGATTCAGCTAATTATTCTGCGTTAATATCAAGTGGAATTTTCCATCGCAAAAGTATAGAATTGAAAATAATTAAAAAAAACACGATTTTGCGAGGGAAAATTCCACTTGAAATTAACTCAGAATCATGGTCTGAATCATCCCCCTGAGTGTTTGTTACGATGTCACTAACGCCCTGTATAATATATGAATATATTTGCCCATATTTGACAACATAATTTCCAAGCAAACACTAATGAATAAATACGTGGAACAATCGTTTAGCGTTGAGAGGCTTAAGAAATTATTTTTCGGAAATGAAGCGCACAGACCAGATCTCTTCATTCGAGTGGCCGATGGATGGTGCTTGAGGATTCAGTCTTGACAAACAAAGTACGTTTCCATGGTTCAACTCTTAGTGTTCGGATTTGGTCGGATGTACGATGTGACGTGGATGCGGTATGTTAATTGTGAGTCAAACTCGCATTTAATATCTTTGTGAATTTATAATATTTTTTTTTTGTTATGACAATGAAAACATAATAAAAGTCATTTTATCTCTAAAATAGATCTCCTTCAGCTAACCCTGCATTATCGGAAATGTCATACGGTTTGGAAATCACGTAGTAATAAATCAATAGAGAACAAAAGTATTAATAATTATTAAATGTAACATTATTATACACCTTTACAATAAAGAGTATTAAATACATTTTAACAAATATATATTTATATAAACAGAAATAAACGAGGCCCCTGATAGGTCAGCCAAGATCGAAAAGCGACAGTGATAGTTATAAAAATGTATAACATTGACATAAGGTGACACGTAATCCCATAATAATTATGGGATTCTTCGACAGTGATAGCGATAAAATTATACGGGATTGGCATGTTACCTAACTACCATGGTTTGACGACCTTGGTAGTCGACTTCACAATCTTAATTAACAATGGTATCTATTTCTCCCAAGTAACAAATTGCCACCTTCACTATTTTCGTTAGTCCCGTATTCCACCAAATAAATTCGGTACAGCGCGTGGGCCTGGTGTTATCTTAGAAAGCAGATTGGAATGCACAGTGTAATACCGGAATTCCAATAATAAACATCGAATTACGTACCGTATTACTACCATGACGATCTTCAATATCGAGCACTGTTTGCTCAAATGTAGTTCAAATAATAGGAGACAAAGCGATGATGTATTCTTTTAGTACTTAAATAAACGATTATTATTGTGAAAATAAAATGAAATTAATTTATACGATTCATATCATCATCGCCAGCCCATTAACGTCCCCACTGCTGGGGCACGGGCCTTCCCTATAGATGGATAGGGAGATCAGGCCTTAAACCACCACGCGGGCCCAGTGCGGATTGGTGGTTATTAACGACTGCTAATGCAGCCGGGACCAACGGCTTAACGTGCCTTCCGAAGCACGGATGAACTCGAGATGAAAACTTTTTTTTTGTGGTCACCCATCCTATGACCGGCCTTTGCGAAAGTTGCTTAACTTCAACAATCGCAGACCGAGCGCGTTTACCGCTGCGCCACCGAGCTCCTCCCTATTCATATCATTATGAAGTAAATGTTTATTCATATACAAAGTTCGTTACTACTATAAAAACCACACACGTCCAATACATCGGTTTCTCTATGTGTGGAATTCGCTTATGTCATAGAATAATCAATAATACTCCGTATAGAACGGCAACTCTCCGCTCCCCACCAGCGTCTCCGCTAGGCTTACCTCAACCCCCTCGAATATAGTTTAGACTTGAATCGTATGGTGTCAGACGTCACACACACAGAGACATGTGTACGATAATGTTAAAGTGTAGTGTCTGTGTAAAACGAGGATTTGTGTATGAAGTGTCCGGTGTATGCTTAAGTGTATGCACGAAGGAAAACATCATAAAGAAACTCACATTCCCCGAAAATGTGTTTCAAAATACCTATCCTGTATCGAGCCAGTTTTTCCACGCTCTTTGGAAGGTCAGCCAGGCAGACGCTTGTGTAAAAAAATCGGACCTGTCAAATCTTCAGGTTTTGTAAGCGGACCCTGTAAATACGGGATAACTGTCCAATAACCCGATTACTCTAGCCATAGAGACAACCAATCAGCTCGCGAGAACAAACGCTTCTCAACCCCGATACCGACCCCGCCGGCATGGCTGACGATTTCCGTCAATCAGCGCTTATTGTAATCGATTAATTCTTTCAAATATTATCCTCTCATACGACGCCCTGAACCGACGTTCACACCCACTGGCACCCCCAGGCCTGTTGTCTTAAATGTTGTATCGGGTGAGATTAGCGTTCCCCATTTGTCTGGCCAAATAGCTAATGCCATTTGCGGCAAATTTACAATAAGTCTCGTCAAAAAATAAGATAACTATAATTTTTAGTCCATAATAATAATTTCTCTGAGTATAAGATAAACTGTAAAAACCGATATTAAAATAATTAACATTCATAATTTGAGTTCACAAATTTTACTGCCCTATGAATAAATATGCTTTTCAAGTTGTTTCATAATAACTTTCTAAGCAGATCACGTTGACCGTGATACAGATAGGCATCGATGACTATAAAATTATTAATTTCCAAGACGTTATGGGTCCCATTATAAAATAAATAGTGGTATCGTGGACCGAGTGTTCTCCGACTTTATTGAATTATAACTTAGCGCGATCTTATTTGTCTTATACTACGATTTAGGCATTTTGACTTTTTGTAAATTGCAAACTAATTATGCTGCTAAAACGTTCTCAGTACTTTAAGATGAGTCACTTACTATTAGAGACCCCCCACACTAGCGTCTTTCGAGCGTCGTCGTCGTGCCAGCGTGCGCGCGACGATCACGCGACGTTGACGCCGCGGTGACGCGCCGCCAGCGCTGGTTCGGCAGCCGAACGCCGAGCGTGCGCGGCGCTGGCGTCGCGTAGCCGTTGCTCCTGTCAATGCGCCCTGTCCTGTAGGGGGTCTCTTACAATTACAATACAACACAACAATTTTACGTAAATACTTCTTTCTCTTCTTCTTAGCATGCCTATCCATAAATGGAGCTTGGCGATCAGCTCAAAGATTGTTTGCCTATCCCTGGCCATATGAAATAGCCTGTCGCCACCTTCGTCCACTCCTAGACGTTGTCTAACCATGCCATGTTAGGTTTGTTATTTTCTATATTTTTCAGTATTGTCAGGCGTTTATTTTGTTGTTAGTTCTCGTCAGAGTTCCGAAAATTACATTACTATCCGATCTCTAGGATGAGGTTAAAATACCTGAATTTTAGTTACAATTATTACTACTTTCACACAGTCCCCATGAGCCACCCTCAGGCAATAGCTATAAGTATGTAATAATAATAATATGACAAACACCCAGTCCCAGACTAGTAGTAGACTTATTCTAGTTTTTTTTTTTTACTTTTATAAAACTCTATAAAATAATAAAAGATAAAAGCCAGTATCAAAACAAATAAATCCACATATAAATGAGTACTAAGGAAGAGCTCGGCAGTCGATGCTTTGGTAGTAAAAAATTGAAATATAATAAATCAATTTGGAGGTTATATCCGTCGATCTGCGCCCGAACGGCTTCACGACTGACGGTTTAGGACGTGGCCACAGGCGCTTGTTAAAATAATAACATTAAAACATCTTCTTCTATCGTGTGGATTGTGAGGTGAATTACCAACCTCGTCAACCCTGGTGTCAGGGTTATTATTTAGCCGCCAAAGGCCCCTGACTGTTGCTGTTTATGTTATGTTATGTTTTAATGTGACGGCCTCCGTGGTCCAGTGGTTGACCGTTGGGCTCAGGATCCGGAGGTCCCGGGTGATCCCTAGTTTGGCTAGGACATTACAGGCTAATCACCTGATTCTCCAAAAAGTAAGATGATCCGTGCTTCGGAAGGCACGTTACCCACGACTGGTCCCGGTCACAACTTACTGATGTAAGTTAGTAGTCGTTACATGAGCCATGTCAGGGACCTTTGGCGGCTCAATAGTACCCCTGACACCAGGGTTGATGAGGTTGGTGATTCACCATAACCCACACGATAGAAGAAGACTTTTTCACTTCGTGGCCACCACATTTTATACTTTTTAAGGAAAATTAATTCCGGAATTCTGTTTAAATCAATCCAAGTCCAAAATTGTATACCTTAAACTAACTGTCCCTTTGACCGAACCCTAACATTTCCTAAGCAGTGTCGTGTCGAACCGTCGATTCGTTTCGAGCGATATTCACTTATTTATTTACTCGATCATCAAATGGTGATTTATGGGAGTTTATGGGAGTTTTGAGCAAACGAGAGGGCTGGTTGAAACGCCCTTCTAATACGTTGCTCTTTTTTTTAATAGGTATTTTAAAGGTGAAAGTTTGAAGACATTTAAGTAAACAAAGGAATTGATTAATGAGGATATGGGTGTGGCTCGTTAAAGGTAAAAGTTGTGGAACATTTTTCATAGGTATTTAGATAAGTATTCTAATAGATTTGTTAACGTGACTTAAATAATTATCACATGACACTACGCAAGCTGCCGTTTGCCGAACGCTGGCAGGCACCAGAAATAAAATTTTATTTATTTGAATTTGTAAAATTTAATTTACATATTTATTTATTTTTAATAATCTGTATTTTTATTTTGTAATTATGGATTTGTTAATTGTCCGAAATTCATTATTTGAATTTGAATTTTCTACTTGAACGGACCAATGGGAAGCGTTGAGGGCTCTCGCCCGAGACAAGATTTGTGGTTTTTTTTTTCACTACCAATCCAGCATATAAGATAAACAGTAAATAAAATTTAGCCCTTTTTTGGTGAATTGCGTTAGGTCGAAATACAGGGGGTTAAAAAAGGCCACATCGTAGCAATTCATCTCAAAAGCAATATTACAATTTGACATTTGCGCATATAAAAGTAAGTGCGCAATGCAAACAAATGTCAAAATGGGAATTGCTTCGATGTGGCCTTTTTACCCCCCAGATCTCTGATTTGGTTTCGTGGTTCACATAAATATAAATTGCAAATAAATAAAATCCAGTAATTCTCTTTAAACAGACACAATAATAAATATTTATGCCTTGTTGATGTAATCCACTGGAATCGTGTTCGTTTTAACACCTTATTTCTTGATTTAAGGAAGTTAAAACATAAGAACATAGACCTTAGTATATTTAGAACGTTCTTACATAAAAAATAATGACTTTTAAATTGACCATATTTTTTTTTATTTAAAAAAAATACAATTAGGTACTAATGTGGCCGTGGTAGCCCAGATAGTAGAAAACTTGCCTCTCACTTTGAGGTCGCAGGTTCGAATCCAGTACAGGCCTAAACCAATGATTGTCGAATTTATTTTCGAATTCATGTTTGGATCATAAATGATTATCACGTGCTCAGCGGTGAAGGAAAACATCGTAAGGAAACCCCCATTCCCAAGAAATGCATTTTTGGAGGTATGTGACCTATCCTGTATTGGGCTGGTTTTTCCTTCGCGGGTTGGAAGGTCAGACAGGCAGTCGCTTCAGTAAAATCTGGACCTGTCAAATCTTCAGTTAGGTAAGCGGACCTTGTAAAAAACGGGATACTGCCAGGGAGATGATGACAATTAAGTACTAATGTACTTACTAGGCAATCTAACACTCACAATTCGTTTTTTTTTTCAGGTGGGCATAGACACAACTCTCCAGAAAGCTACACTTGTAACCACACTTGGAATGTGCTCCGCTCAAAAAGGTAATATCATATATTATAAGAAAAATCTACAACAAGTCATGTCAAAAAAACTTACATATACTTACATAATATACTTTTGTTTTCTTTGCTTCAGTTTAGCACAGACATTTCAATCTATAAATAAAGTGTAAGTATTTTTTTTTCGTGCAGTAGACCTAGTACTAATATAAATCGCTTTATGCAATTCAAATGTTACAATTATTTCCTTAAGCCATGTCTATAGACGTTTAACTCTATAAATGCATTCGTCATGCGCAATGTATAATTAGATCATCGACATTCCAAATCGATTCAGCAAACAAATCGAATCGACAGCAGCGATTCTTTTAATCGAGTAATATTTCCAGTATTCCGACCTCTAATTTATAAATGGTCACGATTTTGTGTTCAATAACATGTTTGTTAGTTATATTAACTTGTGTGTTTATTTAAATTGATAGCTCGTTGTATTTCGAATTAAGAACTGTACAAATGATTACGTATTATTTTTAAATTGAAAAAGAAAGAAAAAAAACATAAACAAACTTAAATATGAACAAGAAAAAACAAAATATTTTTAAAAGAAATAAAATAATTCGATATTCGAAAAAGAGTTGTTTTTAAAGTGTAAGTATTTTATAAATTCTATACTTAAAAATAATAAAACCTTTTGTATTTATTTAATTTTAAAATTAATTTATTAGTTATTCAAAAATATTTTAAATATCGAAGCATCTTACTTAAAGAAAATATAAAAAAGCGTTACCTACGTATATGCCTTCTCTTCATCCAGCCATTCGAAGCATAAATTATAATCTGCAATAAATTCGCACCTAACATCCAAGCTCACTCAAAGCGCACCCGCTCAATATATCACGATCTAGACTAAAATCAGAACTACATGACCTATAGCCATCAGCAACTCCTAAGATGGATAGTCCTGCGCTAATAAGCAAGTTGAACCATGCATATCTCAAGAGCAATATTCCTCCATGTAAATATTAAAACATGAAAGTAAGTCTGTCTGTCTGTAACATTCTAACGCTTAAACAAATGAGGGACTATCCAGGCTACATTCCCCAAAAATAATAAATATGGCGCTGTCGAAATTTAACGTGATAATTACCTATTTTCTCATTACTCGGGTACTTACATAATTATTTAAAAATACAATGTAATGGCAGAAACATATATAAACGAATTGTTGATTGCAATATATCAATACACTCTACAAACCTCCTTCCCGAGCCTACATCTATAGAAAAAATTCATATAATGCTACAATAGAATTATATAATAAACTACCAGAAAATATAAAAGCTTTAAAATCTCCCGAGTTTAGAGGAGTTCTTACTAAATGGTTGAGGGAACACAGTGAACGAATACCTTACACATGACTTATAAATAATGTGTATGACTAAAAATGAAAATAATTCTAGATAATTAATATGATATAAATAAATTGTAAGTAAATCTTTTGATGTAAGTAATTTAATTTTATATAATCCCACAATTAATTCAGATTGTTTTGACTACATTATGTTATGCATGCCCTCTGCTTAATTTGCACACCTGAATACAGGTTGAATATACCTACTGTACTAGATTTAAGACCTTTAACAATGTATATCGAGCAAATAAATGTTTTTATTATTTATTATTATTATTATTGATATTTGAATCACATTATGGATAGAATTATGTTGCTACCTATATTTTTTTTCTTAATTTCTATCAGAATAATTATGGGTGGACGATGTAATTGCGCCTGGGTGTAATAAATAGGGTCATCATTTACTCTGTCTGTTATCCATGACATTAGAAGGTTACACGAAAGAAAATATTTACAATGCCATCTATATTGTTTTTGGGGAACAGGAAGGTCTCATTGAGAATATATTTGGATCCGTGTTCTTTCTAACATGATGAACTATTGTTATGCTGATCCATAGTCACTATAAAGTACCTTCTTAACACTTAGTACCTATAGTAGCGGCTGGAAGTTGTCTTTTGTTTCATAAACCTCAAAAAGGATTACGGGGGTGTTTTTATGTATGTATGCAAGCCAAATTTGATATCTTAACGATAGTTAGATAAAGATAATTTTCTCAAATCAATATATTGGTAGATATATTGGACAAAAAAGTGCCACGTCCGATAAGTAAACTCCACGTGGACAAAGTCGCATGCAGGAGGCTAGTATTTTTATATATGCACCACTTGATTTTCTAACGTCAAACTTATTTTGCAAAAGTACTACAACTCAGTCTAAACGAGCAACCAAAAGGTTACCTAAAAATAAGTGAGTTTACAGTTGGGAATGGAAGTAAAATGAGTGGTAGTTACACGGTTTTAGTTTGCTAGTTATAAAATATATCAAAATGATGTATTACCTTGGCGAATAGAGAAGGAGATGGATTTGTTACTAGACAGGACGTGTTGTTACATCATAAAGAACCGCTCTAGTGCGCACGAGTAGCGGGAAGCGATTGGAACATCTGCTGGTAATATGCTTCGTGAGAATATCAAATGCTAAATGTTCTTAAGAGCCTTAATAGCCCAGTTGGAAGAACGCCTGACTCTCATTGCGAGGTTGCAGGTTCGAATCCCCGGCCGTAAATGATTTTCGAATTTGTTTTCGAATTCATGTTTGCATCATAAGTGATAATAAACGGTGAAGGAAAACATCGTGAGGAAACTCATATTCACCAAGAAATGTGTTTCATAGGCATGACCGACCTCATCAATTTGGTGTCACAGTTAATTAATGCGCCAAAGGCCCCTGACATAACTCATGTAACCACATGCTTACGTAAGTAAAGTCAAGCGCAAGTAGAAGCAGTATCTCTCTCTTTATTTAAGAGCTGCGCTCTTGTCGGTGGAGTTATCGCCATTACTCCATAGATAGGACGTGTAGAACGGTGGTTGCTCCAATTGCCTTCCGTTCCGCAGTACACCGACCAATTTCTCAATCGGTGATGTTATAGCTAGAGCCCTACCAGAATCCATTTCCTCGGCCTCCAACCAGTACTGATACCGCTGCCGCCCGGCATCAGGGGTGCGCGTTTGAAGTAGCGGCGCCTACTCGCTACGTCACAAGATTGTCATAGAACCTAAGTAGCATTTTATAGGTTAGCCCGTCCCAGTGAGCTACCCGCTACGTTCTGCTAATCCAGAGAAGCAGTATAAGGGTGATAAAATACTATGTAAATCACAAATCGCTTCCTCGCTGTCAGTGGAGACTGATCTAAGGTCCGTTCACATATCAGTTTCGTGTCAGAACACGTACCTTAACAAGCACGTCTTAATAATTATTTAGACTTGTCTGTCAAAACCGGGAACAAACGGGGAATTTCCTGTTGTATTGCTTTTGATGTGTTTTAAGGACCTTTAAACTAGTTATGTCTAGTAATGAGTAAATCTATGTCTATTTTTTAATTATTAGGCACTATTTTATTATGGCTTGTATTCAGAAATTAATAAACAATATATAATGTATTAAATTATTATATAAAATTCTTTATTAATAAAATGACATCATTGATTTCCAATCCACTATCAAAATTCCGAAAAAACAATCCTGCCTTATTTTTTAATATATCCATAACCTTAGAGAGTCCTCAGCGCTCCCTATTTGTCCGGCTAAGTGGCGATTTCCATATGCGGTAAATCACTAAGTCACGTTAAAAATACAAAAATGTGGTCAATCGCAAAATAGAAAAAAAAAAACATTAATTTTTAAATATCTTATTCCTCTTCACATATTAATGCGAAGTCCTAACGGGTAACAAGACGTTTTAGAAAACCCTGAGTGTCATGCATGAGAAACTGTTCAAATGTTTCTTAGATAAGGAGGTGAGTCAGGAACGTGTAAATATTAAGAATATTTTTGTCGTAATAAACGTACCTATTGCGCGACTGTTTAGCGCCAATAAGCATCTAATTAATTCTGTATATAATATCTTATTTAAATATTAAATACCTCAAATAATCGCTTATCGCTATTGACCCATTAGGGTCAATTAATTCATTCAAATAAAATCCTCTCATACGACGCCCTGACCCGAGGTTCGCGCCCAACTGGGCACCCTCAAGCCTTTTGCCTAAAAGTATATACCGGGTTTGTACCCTCAGCACTCCCCTTTGGTCCGGCCCAGTAGTTAATACCATCTGCGGCTAATCTACAATAAGTCACATAAAAAAACCTCAAATAATACTTATATCAAACTCCTTAGTACTATTTCATTCAAAACTTAATCTGTTATTCAAATTCACTATACCAATACTTGCTTAATCTATGATCTACTTACCCATAGCAACCACCCCACATACATAATTACATTACGTAACCACACTCTAGCACAACGTACTATAATTCGATCTACAATACAAATCGATTAGGATCAATACATATTCCTGGTCACGCCTCTATGGCGCCCACGCGCACTGAACAGATGATCCATAATACAATTATAGATTAATCATCGCATATGAAGTAGTAAGAAGTGATCGTCTCTGAGAGACAAAGCAAATGTAAGATTTTATTAACAATAGTTTTTTTTTTTTTTTAATTTATATTTTTTTTTTTATTCCAAGGTATATAGATATTTCACAATTGTGTTATGTTTATATTACTCGAGAAATGCTCTAGTCCCCGATGCGCCAATAAATGAATATTCTAGTAAGCATAAATAGACAATCTTTCATTAAGTACAAGAAAGAAATGGAGCTATTCTTACTCCTGTCAAATTAGGTTCAAATTAAGTTGTTAGTTGCCCGAACCAACACCAATGCGCCTTCCTTACGGTCAATTAAAAATGAACTTTAAAAATTCAAGCTTAGCTAACATTATGTACACCTAGCATCCTCATTTTCCTCCTGACCTGGCGTATCATGTCATAGGAGCAAGCCACAAAGGCTACAAAAGATCTCGAGGTGAAATCTGTTATTGGAGCCCTACAGGGAATAAAATAATTAGAAAAAGAAAATAAAGGGACCTAATCGTCATCAACGCGCTCGGTCTGCGATTGTTGAAGTTAACAACTTTCGCAAAGGCCGGTCATAGGATGGGTGACCACAATAAAAAAAGTTTTCATCTCGAGCTCCTCCGTGCTTCGGAAGGCACGTTAAGCCGTTGGTCCCGGCTGCATTAGCAGTCGTTAATAACCACCAATCCGCAATGGGCCCGCGTGGTGGTTTAAGGCCCGATCTCCCTATCCATCCATAGGGAAGGCCCGTGCCCCAGCAGTGGGGACGTTAATGGGCTGATGATGATGATGAATCGTCATCATATCGCTATCGTTGTCTCGTTCACATGAGATAGCCCTCATGTGCACCTTTACAACAATAACTTCATTTTATACCTAACCACGCGTCTTCTCTTACATAATCAAGCGCACAGTATTTCTCTCATTGTTTAAACTATGACTCGATCCTTCCGAGAATGGATCACACCGATCCAAATCAAATGCGCAGGAAACGCTATACGGCGCACGCGCACCTCGCAATACTAAGCAGGCGATTTGGATCACAAATCTTTTAACACTGGAAAACCCAGAAAGGCTCATAATCGTGATCGATTTAGGTAAATTGTGTTAGTTCGAGACGGTAATTATAGATGGCAGTAGACAGCTTTCTCACGATTTATTTTTGTACCTACATAAACTCACGCCGATGAGACCTAACAGAGTGGACAGTATTACAAATCATCAGAAATCTTGGCTTCTTGGAGGAACATTTAGAGTCTATAGGATGTCCCTCAATGAATTATAATGAAACCTTTAATAACGTAACATAAACTTACGACTTTATTTCCAATCGGGCCAGTTATTTAAATTCAAATTGAAAAATTAACTTTATTCAGTAGATAACATAGTTACACTTTGAATCGTCAATTTTTACATAACGAACGTCTCATCCGCCTAAAACTATTGCAGCTTCTCACAACCTGTATAGCCGGGGAAAAGAAGCTGCAAAAAAGCCTCGAAACATGGCCCTAGATGTTCTTTAGAGAGAAAAAAATATAAAATATTTTTATACAATTGAGTAATTTAGCTGCCTAATATCAGTTCTCATACAGTTAATCCCATGCATTCATATCTTCTAATAATCACTAACTTTTTTAGTTTTGTTAGAGGTACAATGCAAGATGAACTGAATACCCACTCCTCACCAAGCTTTCTGTTAGACCAACGCGATAGGTGCTGAGCCGTATCGCCGTCTTTAATTCTCCAGCCAACCCTTTGGTAAATACGGCCATTGTAGGTAGTCCATCTTACATTTAAATAAGTACTATCCCGTTGGGGTAGTCAGAGACCACAGAGTTTTCTTTTACTACGATCTTGAAACACCAGTTTCATCAAAATCTTCATGCGTACTCGCCGGTTTACCTGCTACCCAGTTGACCTGGCCTTTCTTTATAACTTGCCGCATTAGTCCATAATTTTAAAGGATAAAATACATAACAACTTACACAAAATAAACATAACCCTTCTTCTAAATCAAAATTGAACCTTCCTACCAATCATAAAACCCAAAACTACTCGTCACAGAGCAACGTAATATTTCACATCTCACAGAATTTACTTTGACATAAAACAATAAAGAAATTAGCAACATAAAACATTCAGTTTTAAACAATATTCCACATAGAACATGGCCGGAAATCCTCTACATAAAGATGGTATCGTCCAACTTGTGATACGACATTTAAATTGTTTTAGAGTTTGATGGCAAAGATTATAAAAGAGACGGGCTATGACTTTGTAACTTTTCTTACATTGAGTTTTAACCCCTGACACTACGCGGAGAGGTGTTATAATGCCCTTTGTCTGCAAATCTGTCTGTCTGTATGTGTTTGTATCTGAGTCTATATTATAAATATAATAGGCAAAACTTTTGTAAGCAAACTTTACTATTCTAAAGATAATAAAATCATTTGCTCACCACCTATCACGTTGGTCTAACAGAAAGCTTGGTGAGGTATGGGTACTTTGTTCATCTTGCGATGGATGAACCTCTGAATATGCGAAATGGGATATAGTCGTGATTTTATCTTATGTTATAATCATTAATCAGTAAAATGATACGTGCTTAGGAAGGCACGTTAAACCGTTGGTCCCGGTTACTACATACTGATGTAAATAAGTAGTCCTTACATGAGCCATGTTAGGGGCCATTGGCGTCTCAATAGTAACCCTGACACCAAGGATGATGAGGTTGGTACTCCACCTCACAACCCATACGATAGAAGAAGATGATTATCGCCTCATCGCTTCTACATAAATCTAGGTAGAAACGCCATATTCTGACCCATTCTCTGACAACTGCATACTCTTTACCGTCACACGTGACTCCTTACAAATTCAATACACACTCGACAGCTCGTGTACTCGTATATAGATCATTATATTGTTCAGTATTTAAAGTGCGCCCTCTATCGCAATAGCAACGTGATCGGAATAGAAACTAGGTGGCAATCCGATTCAGAATTAGACTGTTATTACGTTAGCGTGTGTATAGGCTATTGTTTTGACTAGGTTGGATTTGGAATGTGATTTGGAGTTATTTTCCATACATACATACATATCTAAACTCACACCTATTTCCCACCGGGGTAAGCAGATACTATAGAATTCCATTTGCTTCGATCCCGACACGCTTCTCTTGCTTCCTCCACATTCATCAATCGCTTCATACACGCACTCCGGTTTAGAGTAGATGGTACTAAACCTTTGCTAAGGACATCTCCAATTTCAATGTAAGTCCTTCTAGGTCTTCCTCTGCCAGCCCTACCAACTTTCGCTTTATATACCGTTTCCGCTCTACGTGTCCAAACCAACCTAACATTCCCTTCTCTATCTTAATCACTATACTATGTCTGTCGTTATTTTCCATAATCTTTTTAAAGGTTCATGTCTGTGTGTCGGTGGCTCATGCCACCTCTCTTTTACGATGTTCTTTCGGGACCCGTGCAAGTCTCATCCACTGCTATTCGGTATACTTCACAACGTCGGATTACTGATCAGCCTCGATATAGTATTCCATTCATTAGTCATCATTCTGTATTTGCTATAGTCCGTTTTATTTTATGTCTTGTCCGGGAATATGGGTGAAGACCTATAAGAGAGCCATCGGTACGGCAATGCAGGACGGAAGAGGCAAGTCACAGGCACTGTAACCTGGAACCTGACAGAGGGCAGCAGTAACTGTCAGTACTATTCAGAGGCGAACAGGAGTCCTAGTACAGCTTTGAATAAGACTGCTCTGGGAGCCATCACACTCGCGTCAGACAGAGTACTGCGGGCCGGAAGGCAAGAGGGAAACCACTGCCGTGTTTTTCCCTAAAAAGAAGCATGGAGAATGCTACACCGACAAGAGGGTGGCTCTTAAATTAGTGGTGATATATTTTATATTATACTTATAATAATAGTATATACAATACAACTCTATTAAAGACAATGAAGTCATCTGTCAGCATACAATATATCTGCGCCTTATCTGTGCTCCATATTAACTAGACTCGCGTATAAATCGTCTAGTGTATGTGACAAGCCATGGTTTATTGTTGATTAATTCATCTGTAACCGACGTGGAATAAAGACTTACCTTCTATTAGATCATAGACTTAAAGCGGCTTAAATAATAACTATTTATAGTGTATCTTCTTCTATCGTATGGGTTGTGAGGTGATTACTAACCCTATCATCCGTGGTGTCAGGGTTATTATTGAGCCGCCATAGGCCGCTGATATGACCCATGTAACGACTACACTACTACACTACGTACTATAGACACGACTATTTATAGTGTATGATTGGGTGAGAAACAAACAATTATTATTAAAAAATAAATTACTAATAATAATATTGAATGAGGTTAAAACTTCCTATTCCTCCCATCAGATGTCGCTACTATTGTTGGTCGTAAAATTTTATCAGTTCTCTATAGGTACTGTTTGAGTAAATAATCATATTAAAGGATTTTTGGTTTGTAAAGCACTCACCCGTGGTAAGCCGTGGTAAGTCCCTTCCGAGTCAGAATTATTTAGAAAGGTTTAATTTTCTCCTTAATGAACATATTGTTTTGGATATATTTTTAAACTATAACCCTTTACACAGCGTTTAACAGCAAAATCATGGTGTTATTTTTATTCCCTAAAAATTGGAAAGAAGAAAACTTTGAAAAACTTATTTTCAATCAAAACTGCCTTTTTCTAACTGACGGGAGACTAGACACACTTGACGTTGCATCTCATTTTATAGCAATTTATCACGAATTTTAGTTGGAGAGTTATGAAGAACTGTCAAAGTTTAAGAACACTTAACAGTGCTGTCATCTACACTTGTGCTTCTAGTTTTTATCCCCATTGACGCGGCAATCCTCTGCATCATCTTATACATAGCTGAATAATTATTGATTTATTAATTTTACGAACTCATATCTCAAACAATTATGAAAGGATAAATCACGGAAGGAAGTTACACGACACTCAATTATTCATTAACATTATTTTATTATTTTCAAATGATTAAATAAAAACAAAATTACGAAATATTGAATCACCTCTTATCAGAAAACTAAAACCATTAACTGTCTAAAAATGAAAGAAAATGTTAACGACAATAAAATAAACGAACAAGGTTCATTACAAAAACTTATGTCAACACGACAATAAAATTAAAAACAAAAAATAAAGTCACATTCAAACATCCCGTGTTCCAATCCTATTCCAAATTCGAAATTCGAAATCGTAACGCGTCCTGACGTTTCCTCTACGTGCCGTTTCCGCGCGCATGCGCTCAACGAATCCCTAATCGCGCGAGCTTTTACAATTTATTTTTTTCTGTACTTTTTTCTGTTTTTTAGTGTTCCGTTTGTAAATGTGTCTACGATTAGAGATGATTTTGGAGTCGAAGTGAAAAATATCCTTTGTTTATACTTACTGTTTAACATTTCGGGTACCCATGGGGGCACATTACACTGCAGTTTAAATTCTTTCAAATCTTCACGAAGGTTCACAATAACGCCAAAATTGCTTATTAGCAATTACATAAGCTAACGACTATATCTCAATTGGGATAGTCAGAGGCACATCCATCGTATGTTGAACTAAGTACCCACACCTCATCGAGCTTTGTGATATAGTAATCATATCACCTAAAAATGACATCTTTTGTATTGTTTATAAGATGTACAATAAAATATATTATATTGTGATTGAATTTGGACACAGTTGAAAATCCTTTTACCTTTTTTGCATCTACAGAACACCTATACATTATCCCGGCACAAACTTGACCAGTTTTTTTCTACAATATGTATCCTGTGATTTGATTGATGGTAAGATATAGACTGGAGCATTAAGCAGTCTACCCTCATAAGGCGACGGGTAAATTGCCCGCTTGTATTCAAAATGTGTCCGCCATTTTGAATCTTTGCAATTTCGTTAGGTTTTGTATATTTTCTAGATAGCAATATAGAGAGAGATAGAGAGATACTCGAAGCCTTTAAAATGTGGTGTTGGAGGAGGATAGGAAGAATAAGTTCGACCGAAAGTTTACTAATTAAGAAGTACTAGTAAGAATACGGGAAAAGAGATAAAATATTGAGAGTTATTGAGGACAGAAGAGGCAAGATGATTGGACACTTAATAAGACACGACGAATTTTTGAAAAACATCATAGAAGGGAAGCTACAAGGAAAGAGAGAAAGGGCCAAGAAGATCTTACATGGAACAGATTAAAGAGAAGGCGAAAATGTATTTTAAGGAAGTCAAAGAATTGACCCTTGGTAGACAAGAATGGAGAATGCTACACCGACAAGAGCGTGGCTCCTAAATTGATGTTGTAAATTGTCTACTAAAGGAGTATGCATAGTATAGAGATGTCTAGGTAAGCTTTAGTAGCATAATAAACTCGCGCCCTTTATCCCTAATGTAGTGGGCAGAGCTATAAATTTCGCAGCACGTGAAGTGGAAGTCCTTATGATCACTTATAATAGTCCACTTTCATACATACATATAAAAAATCTCGCCTGTTTCCCATTAGGGTAGGTAGAGACTACGGAATTACACTTACTACGATCCTGATACACCATTTTCACAACTATCACTCTCCCTAAAGTCTTCATGCATTCTTGCTCAGTGTAGGTCGACGATTTCCCTCATTCAGCGCTTATCGCTATCGACCCACTAGAGTCGATTAATTCTTTCAAATATTTTTCCTCTCAGACGACGCCCTGAGCCGAGGTTCGCGCCCAACTGGGCACCCTCAGGCCTGTTGTCTTAAACGTTGTACCGGGTGAGAGCCTTCAGCGATCCCCATTTGTCCGGCCAAGTAGTTAATGCCATCTGCGTCAAATCTACAATAAGTCACAAAAAAAAAGCTCAGTGTATGATTGCTAATCCTGTGAGTGAACATTCGCGCTACTAAAAACCTCATAAGGTTTCCATAGCGTGACTTAGAAACACAAATGAACTGTGTAACTTGTACACAAACACAACTTGTTTGAACAATAAAAAAAACTACTACAGACCACATAAACAACAAAAAACACCAAGCCGCAGGAACATTTTAAAGCAAAACAAATGACTCCATCTTAGTAAGGAGAGCACGAACAATCATTCTAGCTGATAGCATGATAAATGTTGTAAGGCTGAGGTGATGAGAAAACACTTCACTCACTTAAAGCTGTTTTAAGAAGATTCATAGCAACCACAATTATGTAGGTATAGCTAAAAAGTAGATATAACTCTAGGTATCAGCGAGATGCTTATTTTATTCGCTCGGGTTATTCACTCATTTTAGAATGAACAGTTGTTAATCATCCGTCCCTTTCCTTTTCGACGGGTAAGAAAACGACTGGTATAACTTAAAATTAGGATGTGTCTGCGGGAATCGGGCCAATATTAAGTAAGTAACCTATTAATTATTTAGCTTAGTAGGAAATTTTCCAGTACACTAGAATTTTAAATACATAATAACGGGTTCTTACCGCGTTTAACCGCGCGGGTTTCTGTGATCATGGCACTTGCAACAGTGTCGAAATATCGGGAGTCTCAGTCTATTTTAAACGCGGTAAGAACCCGTTATTATGTGTTTTAATTATGATAATAACCGCGTAAACTTAAAACAATGTATACACGAGAATTTGTTTATTTCCCAATTTGTTCAAAATATTACGTCTCGCGGGTGGTCAGCGATGTGTCGAACAAAATTGTGTCGACTGGTGGCCATGTCGGCCTAACATTTGTTAGTTTTGTAAATCGTCGAACAGCTCCGCCCCTTCGTTGTATCTAGAACATTCGGCTATTTGTTTTGTTGGTTTCTTTAAATTATTGTGAAATGTTTCTCATCATTTCGATGGGAATTGTGTAAGTGTTTTGTTATTCGACTTTTGTTTAGTCTTTTATAGTGTTACGGCTAAACACACTTACATATATAAGCTCGCGACTGTATCCCGATTGGGGTAGTCAGAAGTACATCCATCGCAAGATGAACTAAGTACGAGTTTTTCTGTTAGACCAACGGGATAGGTGGTGAGCCGTATCGCCGTTGTTTTTTTTTACGTGACTTATTGTAGATTTGCCGCTGGAGGCATTCACTACTTGGCCGGACAAATGAGAAGAAAAAATATTTGAAAGAATTAATCGACCCTAGTGGATCGATAGCGATAAGCGCTGGGTCGGTATCGGGGTCCCCATATCGCCGTCTATAATGGCCGAGCCAACTGTAATTGTAAAACTGCTATTGGCTAAACACATTGACTATCGAAGCAAATATTCAGGGTTACCGGTCATGTAAAAATAGTTTTTGTTTTTAACTAAGACCAGGGAATGTATACCTAATAGGTTATGTTTCATACCCCCATCTGATAAAAATGAAAGAATTTCTCACATTAGACTATTAATAACCATGGGTGGTACTTATTCTACAATATAAACTGAACTAAAATTCGTCATTTTACGATGGAGTCACCCAAATCCTTCACACGGGAAAG
Source organism: Pectinophora gossypiella (assembly GCF_024362695.1). Classification (NCBI taxonomy): domain Eukaryota; kingdom Metazoa; phylum Arthropoda; class Insecta; order Lepidoptera; family Gelechiidae; genus Pectinophora; species Pectinophora gossypiella. The sequence goes on from NC_065417.1 coordinate 15,060,137, forward strand.
GTATTGTGTTAACCACATTAATGAGAGATACACCTCCATTCAACTTCTGTTAGCACTGTATGAACTGACCAGTCTTATAAGACCCGTGACATGTTAAAACCACGGATCACCTTACTTATGGAGAATCGGGTGATCAGCATGCGATGTCCTTCCCAAACTAGCGATCAGAAACTGATTTTTGTGATATCTTACCACCGGAAATCCCGGACACGGACCACTAATATCGAGAGATCCACTCTCTAACCAATGATACACGGAGACCATGCCTAATTTAAATCGAAAGAGTACATAAATCAGAACTTCTTGAAGACAAACTTGTTGAAGGTTAATTTTGCATTCTTTGAATCTACGTCATTTGGCTGAGGAGAAGTAATGACAAGAAACCGCAACAGCAACACATCTTTTAAATCAATGTATAATTTACAAGTTATTATATTCATGTTTGGATTATAAATGTTATCACGTGCTCAGCGGTGAAGGAAAACGTCGTGAGGAGGTATGTCACCTAACTTATATTAGGCTGGTATTCTTTTCGCGGATTGGAAGGTCAGACAAGCAGTTGCTTTTGTAAAAAAACCGGACTTGTCAAATCTTCAGGTTAGATGAACGGACGTCGTGCAAAACGGGATAATTTTATAGTTCGATGAACATAATTGTACCTTTTATCTACTCTGGATCGCGCCATTGCTGACTTCACGGCCCATCACTGCCTCCACGGCCCACCACTCGAGTCATTGAAAAGACTTAAGGTAAACGCTCCTATTAACGCCACCCAAAAATCGACATCGTTTACCGCCACCTTTTTTAAATTGCGGATATTTTGAATTGTGTCTGAGATAGAAAATTGATTCAAATGTCAAAAGATACATGTATTAATTGACCATGAAACGAACATACCCCTGAGCGTGGGCAACAACAGTCTAATTCGTAATTGGTCTGTAAGTGTGCAGTGTCCGCGCAAGCAACGCGCTCCATACAAGCCACTACTGAAATGCATAAGCATACAACATTTTTTTCTTAAGGTTTTGTGTCCGATGAAACATATTTTTCTTCATTTTAGTAATTATAACTACTTCGTAATACGTTTAAGAACTGCGAAAGCATGCTATATTTGACATTTGTGTTATTTTAAATGATTAATTTGAGTTTTAAAATGTGGCGGTGATAGAAGCATACATTTGCAGTTTGGTTACTATTACCGCCACCTATGGCGGCGATCGATATTTGTATGATATTTGTATTTTTTAGTTATTTAAGGTAACATGCCCAATCATTCATAATGTTATCATCTTATTTTATAGTATGGTTCATGAACTATATTAAAATCTATTAACGCCACACATTTGGTGGATTTCAAGTATCCTGTGCTGCATATAAGTTAATGTATTTTTTTAAGAAATGTATGAACAAGTAGTTGAAGTAATTATGAATTTCTAATTTAAATACTTTATATATTTATTAAAATATGCTTTGAAACTGGTTATTACATACGTAGCTCTCATTTTGAATATTTATTTGTTTTCTTAAGGCTAATTTTTATGTGGCGGAAATTGAAACACAGAAATTACATACATGTTTCTATTACCGCCACCATAGATTCCCTCTTATGATTTATAGACAGGGTGATGCATTATTCTTCGGACTGACAGAGACGGACGGACAGACTGAAACGGACGGACAGATAGAGACAGACGGACGGACAGACCGAAACGGACGGACAGATAGAGACAGACGGACGGACAGACGGACGGACAGAGACAGAAGAACAGACAGAGACAGAAGGACAGTCAGAGACAGACGGACGGACAGAGACAGACGGATAGACAGAGACAGAAGGACAGACAGAGACAGACGGACGGACAGAGACAGACGGACGGACAGAGACAGACGGACGGACAGAGACAGACGGACGGACAGAGACAGACGGATGGACAGACGGACGGACAGAGACAGACGGATAGACAGAGACAGGCGGATAGACAGAGACAGAAGGACAGACAGAGACAGACGGACGGACAGAGACAGACGTCAATTATGTATATAAATTTATGAAACCAAAAGATTTTTCTGTAGTTTATGTCATAATTCATTTAATAAAAAAACAATAATAATAAAGTTTATTGAAAACTTCTCATACAGAATCATTTCGTCGACTCCCGAAATCCTGAGGGAGATTGAGAGTTTCTATAGACAGCTATATTCCACGAAAACATCAGGCGAAAGCATGGCTCGAGGCCCTCGAGCCAAGCTTACCCGACACTACACTGAAGATATCCCGGACGTCAGCCTGTACGAGATTAGGATGGCCCTCAAACAGCTCAAAAACAACAAAGCGGCAGGAGATGACGGAATCACAGCAGAACTTCTGAGAGCGGGCGGAACGCCAATACTCAAAGCCCTCCAGAGGCTCTTCAATTCCGTCATATTTCAGGGCAAAACGCCGAGGGCATGGAGCGGAAGCGAGGTGATCCTGTTCTTCAAGAAAGGTGATAAAGCCCTACTGAAGAACTACAGACCTATCTTGCTTCTGAGCCATGTCTACAAGTTGTTTTCGAGGGTCATTACGAATCGTCTCGCTTGCAGGTTTGACGACTTCCAGCCTCCCGAACAAGCCGGTTTCCGAAAAGACTTTAGCACCATAGACCACATCCATACGCTGCGGCAGGTTATACAGAAGACCGAGTATAATCTGCCACTTTGCTTGGCGTTTGTGGACTATGAGAAAGCCTTTGATTCGACCTAGACCTGAGCGGAGTTGCAGTCTCTTCAGAGGTGCCAAGTGGACCATAGGTACATCGAAAAGCTAAGTGACCTCTACCAAAATGCCACTATGTCAGATCGAGTACAGAACCAGATTTCTAATCCGATCCAACTGCAGCGAAGAGTGAGACAGGGAGATGTCATCTCTCCGAAACTGTTTCTGCTGCATTGGAGGATATTTTTAAGCTTCTGGACTGGAAAGGATTTGGCATGGAAAGGATTTGGCATCAACATCAACGGCGAGTACCTGACGCACCTTCGATTTGCCGATGATATAGTCCTAATTGCTGAGACCCTGGAAGACCTGAACACCATGCTCGAGCATCTCAGTAACGCATCCTAACGAGTGGGTCTTAGCATGAACATGGCAAAGACAAAAATTATGTCCAACGATCATGTCGCACCCATTCCAGTTCAGGTTGGGAACGTTACACTCGAAGTTGTAGACCAGTACATTTACCTAGGACAAATATTCCAGTTAGGTAAGTCCAACTTCGAGAAAGAGATCTCTCGTCGGATCCAACTCGGATGGGCAGCGTTCGGGAAGCTACGGAATATCTTCTCGTCCAAAATACCTCAGTGTCTCAAGACGAAAGTCTTTGACCAGTGCGTGTTGCCAGTGATGACCTACAGCAGTGAGACGTGGCCGCTTACTATGGGTCTCGTGAGGAGGCTCGGTGTCGCTAAGCGGGCAATGGAGAGAGCTATGCTCGGTATTTCCCTGCTCGATCGAATCAGAAATGAGGAGATCCGCAGGAGAACTAAAGTCACCGACATAGCTCGGAGAATTGCAAAACTGAAGTAGCAGTGGGCAGGACACATAGCGAGGAGAACCGATGGCCGCTGGGGCGGAAAGGTTCTGGAGTGGCGACCACGTGTCGGACGACGCTCAGTGAGTAGGCCCGCTACAAGGTGGACCGACGATCTGGTGAAGGTGGCGGGAAGCCGCTGGATGCGGGCAGCGCAGGACCGATCGTTGTGGAGATCCTTGGGGGAGGCCTATGCCCAGCAGTGGGCGTCATACGGCTGTTGATGATGATGATTATTGAAAACAGTTCGTTTACAGTTTTTGTTGGAACGCTGTTTTTCAAACTAGGTGAACCTGTATTTTGAGAGACAGTGCCTTCCTAATTTATGTATCTATTAACTACATTAACAGTGGTAAAAATACGGTATTAAAACAACCTTTTTTTTAAATAAAGTATTTTATTGTACCTGAATAGTTGGTTAGATATCTCGTTGGCGGTATTCGATGCAGCAAAGGCGGTAATAGAAAGAAACCGCAATTCATGTGGCGGTAATAGAGGCAAGTGGGTTTTCGGACATAAAATTATTTTTTATCCAAAATATTCACTCAAAATTAAAAATTCTTGATGTATTTAGCAGAAGACAGTCGTAACAATACAAATAAAATAAATAAGCTGTACTAGCAAATACAGAAGTACTTAATTTCTGAGAGGTAATCAGAGCATAGCTTAACCTGGCGGTAATAGGAGCGTTTACCTTACTAAGATGGTGAGGGCTCTTACTAAAATTGTAATATTAAAAACAGGAAGAAGTGAGGTTGTAAAATCTTTAGCAGAAGCTTCTGTCGTGTGAATGTCCCTGGTACCGGAATTTATGTAGCTTCGGTAATAATTGGTTAGAATGGACATTTTACCACTCTACTTTATGGTCAAACGCAAGTGCGCAACAAAACGCCTCTTTCAGAAGTTGAAATCGCAAAAAGAATGCCTTCAAAGTTCTTAAAAATTATTGTCTTTTAACTGATTTTCTAACTCACACGGTTGTTGTAAATGAGTCTTGAAATATTAACTTGAAGACACATAAATGTTGAGTGTTTTGCAAATAGCATTGTGCTTTTTGTGATCAGTTTTAACGCTGATGTTTTAAGGCACAGGCGTAGGAAAGCAAAGGACTTCCGTGACTCATAAAGTACGTATATTTCTCCTGGCTAATGAGTTGTCTATAATCTATGGACAAAGGAAGAATGAGTTAGTTAAGCTTTATACCCCACAAAAGGATAGGTCGTGTTGTCTCGTGTGGGTTGCGACATCGATAACAGACTTCAGAAACCCTGGTGTCAAGGGTACTATTGAGCCGCCAAAGACCCCAGACATGGTTCATGTAACAACTACATGCTGACTTAGGTAAATAGAAGCCAGGAGCAACTGCTTAATACGCCCTCAGAAGCACGGATCATTAATTTATTTATTTATTATATGGATCACTTACAGTTGTGCACATTATAACATTTAGTTAAGACATAATTAATAAAGTAAAACAGTACTAATGTGTAAGCCAATTACAATTGGGTTGATGAGGTTGGTACGTCACCTCACAACCCACACGATAAGAAGAAGAATTGAACACAATATTTATCATAAAAAACAACATCTAGTCTGTTGAGACTAACTTCTCAACAGCTAAACCCGATACCAACTCCGCCGGCGTGGTCAACGATTTCTCTCATTCAGCGCTTATCGCTATCGACCCACTAGGGTCGATTAATTCTTTCAAATATTTTTCCTCTCAGACGACGCCCTGAGCCGAAGTTTGCGCCCAACTGGGCACCCTCAGGCCTGTTGTCTTAAACGTTGTACCGGGTGAGAGCCTTCAGCGCTCTCCATTAGTCCGGCCAAGTAGTTAATGCCGTCTGCGGCAAATCTACAATAAGTCACGTCAAAAAAAAAACTAAGTTTATTTCCCAAATTATCCTGAATTAGGAATTAGTCGAGTAATCAGTAGTAATCGAGCTTAGCCATTACACTACAATTCAACTCTATATTTACTCCTAAGAGATAAATCACTTAGTTCTTAGTAACTAAACTGACATCATCCAGTCAAGGAATTACCGAGAAGAATCTTCACGACGCCATTTTGGTCTAATTACAAAAAAGGGGTCGGATCAAAAAAGTCAAATGCAATAAGTTTTTTGCCCGGTGCATTCTGATTGCGCGAAAAAAATCAATTTCAGCTGGACTCGTGCCATTCAAAAAGGTTGCGCTTGTTTGGTGCAAACTTTGGGGAAAAAACTGAGGACTAATTTTGACCTTAATGAAAGACGGTTCCGTAGAAAATTATGTTTTACTATCTTAAAAAATAGTTGGGGTAGTCAGAGGTACATTTATCGCAAGGTGAACTAAATATAAACACCTCACCGAGCTTTCTGTTAATACGACTAAAGCCCTAGTTCTATTACTAATGGGGTAGGATAGAACCACAAGTAATTTAAAGACAACTTCACCTCACAAATCTTGAGATACTGCATAGTCTTCAGCGCTCTTCATTTGTTCGGCCTGGTGAAATAAATACCTACCGTCTGAAAAAAATCGAAAATATTTTTTTTCGTATTTTACGACATGCCTTAACTACCTACATACGTAACAACCTTATACATACAACTTATTGGCGAGTTGAAGTTGAAACTCTCCGATATTGATTTAAGAATACTGATGCTAATTCCTGTAGACATCGTTTAATTTTATTTTAAGTTATATCGGTCATTTTCCTACAATAAAATGACAGGTATAACTTAAAGTAAAATTAGGAGGTGTCTGCAGGAATCGGGGCCAGTGTTAGCTATTCTTGAGAATAAATAGCCCGTGGAAACGGAACCCTAAAACATCATAACTCGATCGAACATAATCAAGAATTTGATGGATCCCAAAAAGTCGTTAATAATATCTCAAATCATTAGGGTTTGCTACCGGTTGCAGAATTATTATGTATTATCTTTTTTCATCAAAATCATGTTCGACCGACATTAATTTTTGTAATGCAATGATTGAGTGAATTACTTTTTTCTGAGTGACTTCCTCGTTTTGTTTTTGCACTTCAATGGAAATAACCTAATTATTGAGTCAGTGGAGGTTGTCTGTAAATTAAGATATTTAACGTAATGTACCATCACACCTATATATGCGAAGGGGTAGGCAGACGTGTATAAATATAATTATGTTGTCGCCGAACGAAGTAAAGACTCCTTTGGCCAAAACTCTATATGGTCTAGCCCTTTAAAAAAACATAATGGCGAACATTTTTAAGAAGAAAACAAGAAAAGTAGACAGTTGACGATCGGGAGCGAAAAGGATTGTTTTTTTCTATCAGGTCAGAGCTCTCAGCGCTCCCTATTTGTCCGGCCAAGTAGTAAATTGCATCAGATGTAAACCTGGCATAAGTGAAGTCAAAAAAGAAATCTACAATGTAACGTCAATATAAACTTCAAAACGAACGAAGTCGCGGGAATTTGCAAGTAATAATGTGACCAAATTAAGTTGTTATTTTTAAAGGTTGCATTTTATACTTTTTGTTTGTTAACTCGTGATGTACTTGAAAAGTCAGTTGATGATCGTAATTAGTAAAAAACAAGTGTCAGGATAAAATTCCTGAAATGAAGGTTTCTTAAAATTATGACGAATATTTTGAAAGATATGCGAGAAAAATAACTTAATACTTATCACCTCATTATTTTCAGCTTCCTTGGTTATTTTAAAATTATTAATATAACAAGAACAATATTGGGGTAGTCAAAGTCCACAGAATTCCACTTACTGCGATCCTGGCACACCACTTTCGTTTCTTCTAAATTAACTAAGTACCCATACGTCATTGGGCTTTCTATCAGACCATCGTGATAGGCGATAGGCCGTATCGCCGCCAATAATGGTCGAGCCAGCTGTGTCAGTGAAAATATCATCTATGTAACTTTCTGAATAATTATAGGCATTGTTTGGATGATTCTCATTTTGTCTCATTTTAGTTTTTTACTTTGATTTTTTTTATAGTTTTACTGTAGCGTACAGTCATGAGAAATATAATGTACCCACTTTAGAACCCTGTCTTACTATCATATTTGACATTTAATGAGACTTACGGTTTAATTTGTCAAAAAAGTTAATGTGACTTGGTTGCTAAGTGTATACATAGTATTTCTCGTGACCGTACTTAAACCATTTTTTTCTTTCTTTCTTTAAATATAAATCTTTCACTCTCACAAGCCTACTAGAAGAAATTTCTGTTAGAAATAAATTGTTCCTTTTGTCTCTCTTCATGTTGTCATATTGTGTTTCTCTGTTATCCTCTCTCTATCTCTTCTCTCTCTCCTTGGCATTTATTATTCCCATCTCATGGTGGGGTCTGCCTTCTTCGTCTTTCTCTTCCACTTCGCTCTATCGGACGTGTCGTTCTCGGAGACATTGCACGAACACAGGTCCTGTGTTATCCTGTGTACAATAAATTATTAAATAAATAAATAAAGTCGACAAATACATTCCAACACCCCGAAGCCTTCACAAACAGTAGCCCACACAGACAGCCGGTAGTCAAAGCAATAACTAGATAATTATCAGATCGCCAAACCAATGAAACAGATAATTATCTGATCATCTAAACAATAAGGTATCGAAGTGTGTTCGTTCTCACGCCCTCTGTCTCGCGCATGCGCTGTGCGCATCCATCAATCCATCGCCGATGACCGCGGTAATTAGTATTGACAAGTCGTAATTACAGATCAGATTATGTGATAAAAGATCTTTATACTCACGTTCCATACATAGGTATACAAATTCTTGCCCGCATTCCCCCACAGGGTGATCAGAGCTACAAATGTTTAGAAAACAGTCCTAAGTTGGATATGATCTTACTTAATGTGGGTTGCGATTCAAAACAAAAATCAAAAATATTTATTCTTCACAATTGGCTTACATAGTAAGCGTATTTTGAACGTCAAAAATTAAATTGCGTATTGTATAACTGGCTGTAAAACTACTACCACATCGGAAGCTGTATCGCTGAAGGAAAGACGTGGCCAGAAAACCTCCCAGCACAGGGCGCTACTCCTATTGTTTCATGTTTTCCTTTCTTTTTTTTTAAGTCCAGTTTGTATTACATAATAAACTTGCGAGATTATAATGACCCGACCTCATCAACCCTGGTTCAAGTAATTTTTGTGACACGGGGATACTAACCCGGGGTCTCCAAAGCATATGCCCAACAAGCCCACTAGAACATAGAGGCTGAAAAGAAGCCGAAAATATGATTTTATCAATTTAGTACAATGGCATGCGCAGGCGCAGTCACGGTAAGCAGCTAGTTCTTTAATAAGATTGTCTGGGATCCGTCGCCGCGGAGTTTATTTGTGTAACTAGTTGCTGTTTGTGGTGCAGTTGACAACTGCAGAAGATGGAAGCTAATTATTTACTGCATAATACGAACTACTCGTCTTGATATTTGCTTTTTTTTTGCTATTTCTTATGCGGAATAGAAGAAAGAAGATGGAAAGTCCCTAAAGCGCATTTTGTATGAGAACCGCTGTAGCCGGTTTAACCCCAAAACAGTTTTTACCATAACTGTACAATAACATCAAAACTCGCTCGACGTAGAGGAAAAATAAGGCCACTCGCCGTAAAGAGACTCGCAGTAGCGCGGGTCGCCGTTCGGAAAGTCGCTGTCAACGCGACAATTCCTCTCTTTTACTAAACAGATATTTACCATAGCTCTACTGCTTCTAAAATTCTATAGCCACTTTACCGGGAATGTATATTTTATATGTAAGGCTTTTTATATGTATATATGTGTGTGTGTATTTTGACGTATTGTAGTGTAGGTTTTTAATTTGACTATGTTATATATTTTATTAACATTGTATTTAGTAATAATTAAAAGTGATGTCCGTTCTATTAAAAATGTTATGTAAATGTATTGTAGTAATAAGAAGAATAAAATATTTAAAATATAATGTAAGGCTACAATTTTATCATTACTTGTTGTTGGCATCCCCAACAAAATTATATTCCATCTCGAATCTCGAATCTAACTAACGTGTATCGTGTGTTAAAACTTTATAATATAAAAATCAATAAAAGGTGCAGTCAACACTGTCCAGCTGTGTTATTCCCCATACCTACCATCAAGCAGAGCATCGACCACATCTAGATGCCCACACTTGTCGTAAGATACTGCGTACAAAAGTATTTTGTCGATAAATAGCTGATCGGCACCCGATATCCTAGCATCGACAAAAACCATGGTTTAACGATGCTAGTTAGCATAATCACTGTGTGTACTAAATTTTTTAAATAAATAAATAAAAATGAAATATTAATTGTGGCGCGGAGAGTTACCGTTTTATACGTACGTATTTTTGTTCTTTTTTCCATCGCTATTCAAGACAACTATAAAAATAAAGTAAGAATAAATCATCGCAAGTTTTAAAACAGTAATAAAACAGCAACTTTTAAATATTTTTTTTCAGTTTAATGATTATTCAGATGATATGAACGCATATGAATTTATTAAAAACATCATAGAAGGGAAGCTACAAGGAAAGAGAGGAAGGGGAAAACCAAGAAGAGCTTACATGGAACAGATTAAAGAGAAGGCAAACGTAAAGGCTTATAAGGAAGTGAAGGAATTGGTCTTTGATAGACAAGAATGGAGAATGCTACACCGACAAGAGCGTTGCTCTTAAATTAGTGAAGATAGATGCATGGGGTTAACTGTTTGAAAACTAATATTAGGCAAGCAAATTACTAAATTGTATTAAAAAAAAAAATAAACGAGCGTTTTTCTTGCAATTTATTTTTCCAGTCTATACAGGTTGTGAGAAGCTGCAGTATTTTAGGCGGATGAGACGTTCGTTATCTAAACAATTACGATTCAAAGTGTTACCTACTGAATATATTCGAATTTGAATTATACGGGCAAACAGTTGCCATGTATATTGTTGTATGTTGTTGGCGATTTGCGGCAAATCTACAATAAGTCACGTTAAAAAAGCATCAACTTCCTTAAGTCCTCGTATAAAACTAATCTCATTGCGGTTGCATTACTGTCAGTACCGCGGAAGTGTAAAAATATAATCTATTTTAAACATTTGTCGTGGACTGCTCACCTCCTTTTATCATGAGCGTAATGACAACTCTGAAGCAGGTTTGTAATTCTCATAACTATTGTTGCTGGGAGAAAATAATGAAATTAAATTTGAAAAGATAGTAATGATTCCATTGCTTGTATTTTTGCCCTTGGAATCCGCGATAGCCCTAATCGGAGAATGCGTGACTTCCTTCGCAGTGTTACGGGTTTTAATCCTGGTTCGGACTTCAAACAACGGAATTCGACTTTGAATTTGAATTTAAGTTTGATCGTAGACACTTAATTCATGCTTTCTGCGTCAATGCTTTTTTTTTTGCTATTTCTTATGCGGAATAGAAGAAAGAAGATGGAAAGTCCCTAACGTTTCTTTCTTTCTTTCTTTCAAATCTAAAAGAATTAACCTAAAATAACACCCTGTCGGTTTTAACAACATACCGAGTAGATAACTAGCAATAGCAAATTACAATAACGTATATAGAACAGAATAGAATAAAATTGAAGTTGTTTATTATGAAAGGCCGTCATATACAGAAACAAAACAACAGAATCAATTAAAATCTTCATAAGGTAACAATAAGGTGTTATCTTCAAACAACCTCTGTGGTCTAGTGGTAAGAGCACTGGGCTCGCGATTTGGAGGACCGGGTTCGATTCCACTTTGTGAGACTGTTCTCTGTTTGGTAAGGACATTGCAGGCCTGAATCACCTGATTTTCAGAAAAAGTAAGATGATTCCGTGCTTCGGAGGGTACGCTAAGCAGTTGTTTCCGGCTTAAAAAAACACACCCGCCATCCCGCAGTGGAGCAGCGTGACAGCGGTTGATTGAGAGGAGGCCTGTGTCTAATAGTGGAACGTAGTATTTGGACGTATATAGGCTGTTCATGTTATGTAACAATAAAGTGAAAAGAATGTTCGACGAAATGATCATTAGGTGGTGGTACAAAAATGATCATAAGGTGGTGGTACAAATTAACCTAAGGTGGTGGTACAAATCATTGTATAAGCAACTGTTATGTAAAATATCAAAGCACGTCGTTATAAGGATCGTTATTCTGAACTAGATGTTGTGGTTTACTACGGTTTAGCGGTTTGTCGACTGTTACCGTAATTGCGACGATTTCACCCAAGGATCTGCCTACAACCTGATGACATTACGTTTGAAAAAAATATTTATATTTTTTACAATACAAATATACTTTATTGCACAAAAATAAAAATAATTAATTACAAAAGACTCTTTTAACTTTACATGGCAAATGGCGGCCTTATTTCTTCAGTATTTTACAATTACTATTTATAAGTAAAAATATACTTAAGTTTAAAAAATAAAAATCGACTACGGAAAAACCGCGCTGCCAAATTTTTCGGAATGTTTAGGAGACAGCCGGAAATAATTAATCGACCCTAGAAGGTCGATGGAGATAAGCGATGAATGAAGGAAATCGTCGATCACGCCGGCGGGGTCGGTATCGGGGTTCTGAATTAGGTACTAAATATGATAATTATTACTGAAATTATTGTAAGGGTTTAGTGTCATAAAAAGAAAAAGGGAAACCATAGGATTAGATTGCAAATGTCATGTGCTCCCGGAGGAGGGGAAGTATAGAAAAAAAACTGCCAACCTGACCTCTCTGTCTAAAAGGAAAATCCAGCACACAATTTAGTGCATTAAAAATAAACAGATTCTCAATAAGAACTCTCACATATCAGGGTTTTTTGCCGCATATGTAATTAACTATTTGGACGTATAAATGGAGAGCGCTGAGGGCTTTCACCCCTTAAGAATCCCCTCCAGAATTTCAAGAAACGTTAAACAAATGTTGTTAGAACTAGAACCTGGGAAAATAAATTTAAACAAACAACTGCTCTCCGGTAGTTCCCAGGCAAATCGATATAAAATCAGCTTTTAAAATCGATTAAACAAGATAGATTGATTCGATTTATTTCGCATAGGAATTGCTGGACGGAGTTGCATTTAGGACTAAAAACGGGGGTCAGAACCATGAATTGTCTTTAGTCAGGATTTTATAAGTACGTCTATGGTTTGAAAGGCCGAGGAATCTAATAATTTTAAAATCAATTTTTCAATACTTCAGTTTCTTCGTAAATTATAGACCACGTATTTAGTCAGTTAGTTAGTGGGCTCTGTTTTCCGCATTTAGACTCTAAGATGGCCCATTATGCGTGCTTCTAGAAGTACAGAAGCCTCCTGGGGTTTTCACAGGCTTCGCGTAGCGACCCCATTCCTTTAAGGATTTCTCCATGCATGCTCGCACGTTTAGAGTACTCTTGACTCTTCGATCGCGATATGTGCTCCTAGGTCTTCCTCTTCTTACTCCACTTACACTCGCATCATATTATTATCTTTTCTGTAAGTCTACTATTTTCTAGCGGATTTGACCAATCACAGCGTTCGAGACAGCGAAAAACGAAGACGCTCTGTCACTCTCTGACGGTGATTGGTCGATTCCTGCACATCTCTGCTCATCTCCGCACAGCTCCGCGTCAATGGAAACGCAGGCTTACATTCATTTTCGCGTTTATGAATGTGCATGGAATTAATAATAGCCTCACATAGCCCCCTAATACACACTATACTACAAATTTGTTACTAAGTGCATATACAGGCCAGCAACGCCACTGTCGACGTTCGTCTATAAGCGCCCCAACACAGTTGGCTCGACCATCATAGACGGCGATACGGCTCACCATCTATCACGTTGGTCTAACAGAAAACTCGATGAGGTGTGGGTACTTAGTTCATCTTGCGATGCATGTACAATCAAAGAGCAAAGATGGAGTCATTGAGCCCAGCGAATTATTTGTAATCAGTGGTGAATTTATGAACCATTGGTTGTCATAATTATAAAATGTATGTTTTTGTAGATGTTTTGGTCTATTACAGGAACGACATGTAACCAGTTAAGAAACTTATTGGACGTTTGCACCTTATTGTACCTTTGACTACTTCAATTGGGATAAATTCGTCAGCTTATGTTGTGTTAATAGCCCCCTCGTTTGCACCCTGAATACGCCCCAGCGCCGGCGCATGTCGAGCGTTAATTAAACGTGTTGGTGTGTGATTTAAATTGTTCCATACGTAATAATGGTTCATCAGTTCCTCAATAGATTAATTTAAGTTGATTTAAAATGACCGTAAGTGCTTAGGAAAATCCATTAAGTTTAAAGGTTTTCTTAGACGTTGTCTTAGGCATTCTGGTTTGACTACGCAACGTGATTAGGTGGCTACGATTGATTTCTCACCTATATATACATATACGTATATAGTTTGGCTCTTAAAATAGTGATTAGTATGATAATTATATATTTTTAGTAAGATGATCCGTGATTCTCAAGACACGTTAAGCCGTTGGTCCCGGTTACCACTTACTGATGCAAGTTAGTAATCGGTACATGAGTCATGTCAGGGGCCTTTGGCGGTTCCATAGTAACCCTGACATCAGGGTTGATGGGGTGGGTAATCCACCTCACAACCCACACGATAGAAGAAGAAGATTAAAATATACACGTGGGTACCTTTGTCCATATTATAAATAACGGCCTGTGTGGTCCAGTGGTTGAGCCTTGGGTTGACAATCTGGAGGTCCTGGATTCTTTTTTTTACCTTTGATGGGTTTGCTCTTGGCCCCAGACTTACTCGAAGGCATTGACGAGGCCTAAAATGGAGCGAGCTCGCCCAGAAAGTGCCTGTTCACTCTGGCCTTGAAAGCACCCGGGTTATATGCATTTGGAAATACAGGAGACGGCAAAGAATTCCACCCCTTAGCAGTGCTAATGAAGGACGATGCGAAGCGCTTTGTGCGAATAGTTGGGATATCCACCAAATAGGGATGGAACAGATGGTCAACCCGTCTGGAAGTCCGAAGCTAAAAGAGGGATGGTGGAATGAGCTCGTGTATACCACGATCGGTTCGAATCTGGTTTAGTTAAGACATTGCAGCTGATCAACCGATTGTCCTTTTGTATAGAACATACTTTAACGTAATATTGCAGTGTTAAAAGGCACTTAGAATGTAAATCACAGATTTTTATTAAGAGGACACGGTTACAAAACCAAAGTATCTTTATTCTATTGTAAAGATAAACTGTATTGTACAAAGTCAATAACGAATTTTATGACCTCGACACGTCGCACTTTCACTAGATCGTCTAATGTTTTTATATACAGGGTGAGTATTATTCCGGGCTGTGGTAATTCTTTCTGTTTTTGTTAGCTTATTCACCATGCATGGCAATTTTTTTTTGACGTGACTTTTTGTTGATTTGTCCCTGATGGCATTAACTACTTGGCTGGACAAATGGGGAGCGCTGAAGGCTCTCACCCGATGCAACGTTTAAGACAACAGGCCTGAGGGTGCCCAGTTGGGCGCGAACCTCGGCTCAGGGCGTCGTCTGAGAGGAAAAAAATATTTGAAAGAATTAATCGACCCTAGTGTGTCGATAGCGATAAAGACTTCTATTATATTTGTAGATAAAAGCCGATGTAGAAATAATAATTTATTTCATACGACTCACGTTACATTTTGGTGGCGGTACAAAAAGAAGTTAGAGTTTGCCACAATTAAAATAAAAAATAGTTGAATCTTGGTATTGCCAACAATACAAAATAATATATTATTGTGGAGATTTTTTTTAAACTTGAACCTACATGAAGTCTTTATTGAGAATGAAAGAAGCAAAGGTTGTTGTGTCAGGATCATAGTGAATTTCCGTGGTCTCTGCCTACCCCAACGGGAAATAGGCGTGATATTATGTATGTATGTATAGTGAGGTTTATTTTTCACCGTTAGATCACGCTGTACCAATAGCAATATCGCAATCCGCGTCAACAACTCAAAGAAATACTTTGATCACTCAATTCGTCACACATTTAGAGCTTTTGACTTAATTTGGTCGCATTATTAGGACATCAAAGTGTGCCGACAGCGGTCAATATCAAACGGACCGCCATCTTTGAATTCTTTTCTTTATTGTGGCAATGATTTTATTGATTTTACATTATCATCAACACTAGTTATTCCTGTGGGTTTGCTTGTGTTTCTAACGCTTTTAACGATGTTGCGATATCTAAAATACTTAAATAGTTTTTTTTTAGGAAATGTTGTAGTTGGTGGTTGCACAAAGTGTCACTTATCGTGCCGATTATATTTTATTTTTTTAATAAAAACTAGATCGTCAACGAAAATTATTAAAGTATATACCTATGTATATCTAACTAGACATCTTGATAGATGTAAAAAAAACATATTATATGACATAATATGAAATAAGGTCATCATCATCATCAGCCCATTAACGTCCCCACTACTGGGGCACGGGCCTTCCCTATGGATGGATAGGGAGATCGGGCCTTAAACCATCACGCGGGCCCAGTGCGGATTGATGGTTATTAACCTCTCATATGCCGAGATACCAGACACAATAGATTTTACATTGTGTCTGGTCGAGATCTGCGTTCCGGCGTTCGAAAGGTTAACGACTTCTAATGCAGCCGGGAGCAACGGCTTAACGTGCCTTCCGAAGCACGGAGGAGCTCGAGATGAAAACTTTTTTTTGTGGTCACCCATCCTATGACCGGCCTTTGCGAAAGTTGCTTAAATTCAACAATCGCAGACCGAGCGCGTTTACCGCTGCGCCACCGAGCAAAATAAGGTATGACTAATAAAAAGTATCTCATTTGAGTAAGTTGTTAGGTATAAGAATATACAAGACAATAAACGTAACATCATCAATAAATGTGTTCAAAAATTGTTATAATGTTTACGATTATTATAAAAGGCTACTTGACAACCCTAGTCCAATGAGACGCTTTTCACGAAACGTCAAAACGGAAGTTTTCTTTCGAGTTTGTATGGAAATACTGTCCTGTGACGTCATCATTAAAGGCGCGGATAAACGTCGTACTTAATGTTACTTAATTTATAAATAAAATTCGAAAAGAGAGAGAGAGAGACAGAGAGAGAAATGTATATTTTGCAAAACTGCACACACAAAAATCAAGCAAAAAACAAAGAAGAAGAAAAAAACATTAAGATCTTACAATAAAAATAAAAATTACAAACAAAGATACATACCAAAGTTGTGTGCAGTCAGGAAAAAGGGGTACGACTCAGCGATGTGCTTGCTTCATACAGTATGGAGCAAGCGCTGTTTTCTGCCGCCCCCTTCTCGTCATTCAAATCCTAAGCAAAGATTGTAATGAGATTGATTTTTGGACATGTTAGACTGGCTTCTATTTCTATATTAGCATTTTGTAATTTATCTTTAGCGCA
The DNA here is from genome assembly GCF_024362695.1 of Pectinophora gossypiella. Lineage (NCBI taxonomy): Eukaryota > Metazoa > Arthropoda > Insecta > Lepidoptera > Gelechiidae > Pectinophora > Pectinophora gossypiella. The sequence goes on from NC_065417.1 coordinate 15,077,065, forward strand.
GTCAAATACCCTATTACAATTCGTAAATAAATCGAAACTAAAAATAAGATTGCTTTTCATCATTTATCACTAGCATTAGGTTTTTTCTGTGATTCAGTTATATATAAACTCGGATTTACAGAATAAATAAAACATACAAACATACAATTCTTCAAATACGATACAAAGGCAATACATTACCAGTGATTCACATTCGATGCGCCCTCTCTTCAACGCTCGAAGTTCAACATTCAACATAATTAGTCGATAGTTTTGTTTGGGCTCACTCTCGATTCGACGCGGTATCGATGCCTCGATCTCGTTTGTGATTATTGATATCGATTTGGTGAGAAATAAAGGTTGAACTCGATAATGGTTTAAAGACTGTTGCTCGTAAATGTATTGTCTGTTTTTTTGTTTGATAGATCATAGTATACTTGATTTGATTGAAAATGATCGGTAAACTTCTAAGCGTTGTTAGTAATGACAATAAACACAACGTCCCCTGCGGCCCAGTGGTTCAGCCCAGGTCCCGGGTTTGAATCTCGGTAGGGATATATGTCAATAGTAACCCTGACACCAGTGTTGATGAGGTTGGTCATTGGTTTCACAACCAATACGGGTGAAGAAGAAGAATCATATCGAAGAGTATACTTTGATCAACTTTTACGACATGATAAGCAGATAAAAACATCCTAGAAAAATAGTGGAGAGTTGCCATTCTATACGTAGTCATCATCAGCCCATTAACGTCCCCACTGCTGGGGCACGGGCCTTCCCTATGGATGGATAGGGAGATCGGGCCTTAAACCATCACGCGGGCCCAGTGCGGATTGATGGTTATTAACGACTGCTAATGCAGCCGGGACCAACGGCTTAACGTGCCTTCCGAAGCACGGAGGAGCTCGAGATGAAAACTTTTTTGTGGTCACCCATCCTATGACCGGCCTTTGCGAAAGTTGTTTAACTTCAACAATCGCAGACCGAGCGCGTTAACCGCTGCGCCACCGAGCTCCTAGACGTAGTATTATTCCTTATTCTATGCCTGTGCCCAGCAGTGGGATGTATATAGGCTGTTTATGTCATGTTATAGTCTCAGTAAAGAAGTTTTATCTTTGGTCGTTAGAGAAACATTACGAATGCTTCACACACCTGACTTTCTGTTTCCATGGCGCCCAGATCACGATCACAGGCGCTAGCATAGCGCTCGATGGCGCCAGATAGCGCTATCGTGGGCGCGATCTGATCAGATCGCATCGTTGTCGATACCCTGCGCTCATACTCGTACTTGAATAGCTTGAACTTTGTAGATTATTATTGTCGTATTTACAAGTTAGTAGGCATACTTACAATACAAGGAATAAAAATAAAATCGCTATTCAAAATTCTGGATGAAAGACGGCACTAGTATAAAATTAGGTTAAGTTTGTGTGCGCCCATTCGGGTGCCTATTCAGGCAATAATGCTGTTTCTTTTTATTTATTTTTCTATCTCTATTGTATCAGTGTAGTGACTGTCGGCCTCCGTGGTCCAGCGGCTGAGCGATGGGCTCACGATCCGGAGGGTCCGGATTCGATTCCCGGTGGGGAAATATCACAAAAATCACTTTGTAATCCCTAGTTTGGTTAGGACATTACAGGCTGATCACCTGATTGTCCGAAAGTAAGACGATCCGTGGTTCGGAAGGCACGGTAAGCCGTTGGTCCCGGTTACTATTTACGTGAGTGATAGTTACATGAGCCATATCAGGGGCCTTTGGCGGCTCAATAATAACCCTGACACCAGGGTTGATGAGGATGGTATTCCAGCTCGCAACCCACACGATAAGAAGAAGAAGTGACTGCCAAAGTCTTCACCGACTTCACATTCAATTAAAACTAAACATTACCTGTCTTATTCCACCTGTCTATTTTCCCTTCAGTTTACTTGTGGCTGCGGAAGTAGCGGATTGAAATATTTTATTCTTTTTTAACAACACAACATGATAAAGCATCACGCCTGTACCCCCAAAAGGGTAAGTTAAGGTATACATAACGGCTTCTGCGGTCCAGTGCTTGAGCGCTGGACTCAAGATCTGGAGGACCCAGGTTTGAATCCCGGTGGGTACACATGTCAAAACATACTTTGGGAGTTCTAGTTTGGTTAGGAGATTACAGTTCAGATGATCTAGGGATAGTAATGTCAAGGCATAATCTATTTTTTTGTGTTATTTTTTTCCATTTGCGTGGAGTATGCTCCATACCCCACTCCGGTTGATTGAAGGAGGCTTATGTCCAATATTATAGACTGTTTATGTTTGTTATGTAATTATAAACAAACAGAGAAACAGTGTGATAAGAGAGTGGTGTACTCGTATAAAGCGACGTACATTGACCAAATTGGAAATGTCCTTAGAAGTTCAGTAAGATCTACTCTGAACCGGCGAATGTGAATGAAACGATTGATGAATGTGGAGGAAGCAAGAGTGTGTCAGAATCGAAGCAAATGCAATTCCATAGTATCTGCCTACCCTGGTTCGAAATAGGCGTGAGTTTATGTATATATGTATGTAATTATAAATATTGTTTCGCCAATTTCCTAGCTTATACCTAATCGTTGAAGATAGCGTGAACTTTGCCACTGGGCGCGACTTCCGTACACTGGCAGTCGACTCTTAAAGATTTATGTGTTCCTGGTACCGGCAGCCGGTGACATGCCAAAGTGGAAATTAAATACATGGACATATGGCGGAATTAAAGAAATGTTCTGTCGACGGTTTTGTTGAATAACATACGCATACATTAAATGTATGTACTTTCGTATTTCCTAATGAAATGGAGGCTGGTACTCCACCTCACATCCACACGATAGAAGAAGAATGGAATGGGCAAAGATATAATCAGAAGAAGGGAGAAAAATATTCCATACTATTTCCCGGGTACGCAGACACCACAGAATTTTACAAAAAAGAAAAAAAATGATAAAGATTTAAACACAGAAAAAACACAACAGAGAAAAAATATACATAAAAAATAGAGGTGTTATAGATAGGTTAACAGCCATATTTTGGACTGACTCTCTTCATTTTCTAATTTAAAAAAAAGTATTTTTTTCTGTATAACAATTTTATATGGAATTCTAATCACTATTACAGTACAAATTTTAATAAAGTCGATTTTTGTATTTGGTAATTTGAAAAATACCAGTGAAATCACTCAACGAATTCTTCTGACGTCATAGATTTTTCAAAATGACAATGCAAAAATCGACCAAGGGGCTAAAAAGGCCACATTTCGTCTAAAAATGCAATATTGCTGTTTGACATTGCACTTATTTTTATATCCGCAAATGTCAAATAGTAATATTGCTTTTTAGATGAATTGCTTCGATGTGTTATTTTTTAACCCCCCTTTTTTGATCTGTGATAGTGACTATAATTCCATTCAAAATCGAAACTTCGGACTGCGCGAAATTGGCATGAGTATTTATCATATTTCTAACTAAGTGAATAAATGAAGGCATCACTATGAATTAGAGTTCGGTTCGGCGCTCTTCAGTCTAATAATGATCAATGATCGCGTACGGAAAAATGCCAAATATTCCATACATCACACATACTTCCAACAGTTCCAACTGACAGGCCATGGTGGGCCGCCGATGAGTTTTGAATATTGAGACATGGATTTAAAACTAATTATTTTATATTCAACTAGCTTTTGCCCGCGGTTTCGCTCGCGTTAAATTCGGGGTAACACGGATCACCTTTTGCTAATATACCAATTTATATAAAATTTCACCCCCTCTTTGAAATAAATAAAAGTAAGTATTTGTTTTCAGGGGGGTTAAAATGGCCACATCGAAGCAATTCATTTATGAAAGCAACATTACATTTTGACATTTGCGCATATAAAAGTAAGTGCGCATTTCAAGCAAATGTCAAATAGCAATATTGCCTTCTTAGATAATTCTTTTCGATGGGGCCATTTAACCCACCAGATTTTTATAAATTCGAATCTAGTATAATCGTAGATCTATGTTGAAACTTACTCGAAACGTAAAGGTCAAAAACTTAAAAAATCGATTGGCGAGTCAGAGTTGTTCTGATTACTATTTGTAACGTTTACATTAATCGGAGTGATTGACGGTGTGTGATTGACGCGGCGTATAACGAGTCTATTTTAATGTTGGGTCGAACGCGAACACCGCAATGGGAATACTCCTGAGCAAAGATTATCTAAGCGCAGACTGGAAATAAACACACGTATATTATTTTATATATACTATTTTTTTTTGCGTCAGACAGAGTACTGCGGGGCGGAAGGCAAGAGGGAAAAGTGAGTGGTTACTGCCTTTTTTTTCCCTAAAAAGTAGCATAAATGCTACACCGACAAGAGCGTGGCTCTTAAATTGATGATGATGATATTATTATTTTACATACCTATATTGTATTTTCTTACGCAAAAAATCGTAATACATTGTTTTAAGTTTACGCGGTTATTATCATAATTAATTATCAAAATCGTTATGTGGTAGAGCTGGCAGAGGACGACCTAAAAGGTCGATTGACCAAATTGGAGATGTCCTTAGAAAAGATTCAGTACGAGCTACTCCGAAAAGGCGTGCGTGTATGAAACGATTGATAAATATGGGGGAAGCGAGAGAAGCGTATCAGTATCGAGTCAAATGCAATTCCATAATCTCTGCTTATACTCGATGGAAGGCGTGTGTTCATGTATGTATGTAAAGATTATCTAATTGCTAATTGAAAATGAATACATACAAAGCTGTTCAACGACTTACGTGTCATAATGTAACGGATTGCTAGACAAAATTATATAATATATCAATTAACCACATCCACACTAGTATTATCTGTCTGTCTGTCTGTTACCTTTTCCGGTTATACCGCTGAACCGATGTAGATGAAATTTGGTAAGAACAACGATAGTGGAGAACCTAGGGAAGAACATATAGGATAGTTTATGGGGATGGAAAAAGATACTGCGCGCGATAATCGAAGAATATTTTTGACCTGACCATTCTGTTTAAACGAAATAATCTTTGACCGTAAGTTGCGTATTGACAATATGCCGGTCTTATCAAAGCCGACAAAGAGTTTTGGCTGTACGCGACCTCTGGCTCTGTAACCGACGCAGCTCATTAACTTAGTACTAATGTTATGTTAAGCAAAGGTGCTTCCCACGATAGCTTTCAAAAGCCAAGGAATGTCTAAACGGAAGCTTAGTTTTTTTAGAAGTAATTTATTGTAGATTTTCCGCAAACGGCATTAACTACTAGGCCGGGCAAATGGAACTATTATTAACATAACATCTGTAAAATTCTATTTTGAATTTGAATTTTAATGTCATCATTTTATTTAATCTAAAACAAACATATTTTGAAAAAGAAACTACATTACACTCGTAACTTTGTGGTAGCATGAAATTGGATGTAATTTATAATTATGATAAAACTATGTTGTAAATAATTATGTAAAGCTCTAACAGATATAAACAGCCTATAAGTCCCACTGCTGAGCACAGGCTTCCCCTCAACCAGAGGGGTGTATGGAGCATACTCCACCTAGCTGTTCCATTGAGGGTTAAACACGCACCTCCCCCTACCCCGCTACCCTAAGAAAAAAACTACTTTAGTTGTGGCAGACAAGTCAACTGTCATTCAAATCAGAACAAACAAAAAACTATCGCACCCCGCTGACTGCTAACCACAGCTATTATCACTTGACAAGGGACGGGGTAACCGGTTGAGATAAAAAAACAACCCCATTTGTCACGTCAAAACATTATGTTTCTTAGAAGGTTGCTGTATTGTCTTTGAGCGAATTTTTAATTTTTGGATCCTTCCGTTTGCTATGCAGTAGCCGTAGAACAACACACGCATATCGCGCGCGATGCGATAAATAATCCAATTTAATTGGCTCTTCTTCTTCTTCTATCGTGTGGGTTATGATGTGGAGTACCAACCTCATCAACCCTGATGTCAGGGTTAGTATTGAGCCGCCAAAGGCCCCTGACATGACTCATGTAACGACTACTTACTTACATTAGTATGTAGTAACCGGGACCAATGGCTTAACGGATCGTCTTACTTTCGGACAATCAGGTAATCAGCCTGTAATGTTCTAACCAAACTAGGGATCACAAAGTGATTTTTGTGATATGTCTCCACCGGGATTCGCACCACGGACCTCCGGATCGTGAGCCCAATGCTCAACCACTGGACCACGGAGGCCGTCGCCAGTTCCTGTAAGTATATTAAGCACTTGGTAGGCAAGTTGTTGTAAACGTGTATATTAATTAAATAAGTGTACAAAAAACACATGTCATTGCTTAAAAACTAGATATTAATTACATTTAAAATTAATCAAATAGCCCGCCTCGGAACATACGCGGCTCAAATGTACCCATCACGCTGGCCGCGTTGCCGCGTTGGATGGCCAGCGAGATGTGCTGAACCAGGTATGATCCGGAGCGGGAGTCGTTGTAATGTATATTATTCCAGTTTGTATTATCATACTTCTGTTTGATATTCCAAAACGCATGAACACAGAGCGAGTAATAATTTATTACGTTTGGATCATGATGTCATACATTCGAGGGCATTCTTTGAATTCGCATTCCGTTGTTAGGATATGGTGTAAGTTACAAAAAATGTACCTAGTCTTTAGCAAATAGTCAAAATGTCACAATATTTTTATTGACAGGTCTAATTCGTATTTTTTTCTGGGCAAATGCCTCCTCCTTCTCTTTCCAACCATATTTGTCTTAGGCGTCGTTCTGCCAGATGTTCTGTAACGCGTCAATTCATAATTATGCAGTCAAATTATCGATAAGTACCTACACCTCACCGAGTTTCCGTTAGACCGACGTGATAGGTGGTGAGCCAATTTGTTAGTGAAAACTGCACTTAAGATAAAATAATAACTCATTGGTGCAAGTTTGGTCCGAACCGGCACTTTACGATTAAAAAGCAAGTAACACAGGACCACAGCGACTTTGCATGAATTTTCTTTGCTTTTCATTTTTTTAAGGGTTTTTAATTTCATCTGACAAATCTCAGTCACAAATTCTCTAACGGTTTGAGCACGGCCGTAAGTAATAACTTTACGACCGTCTTGAGGTCCAACAGAGTACCAATATAAAACCGCTAGAATCTTTAAATTAAACCGCTCAAGTGACAGACAGACGGACGACAAATCAATTGGCACGTGCCAACGCATCGAGCGCGGTGAATATCGATTTCTAGATGAATACGTTGCATTCCCGGTTAGCATATCCAAATATATTTTAATACGCCTCACATACGTACAGTTGCAAACGAGATAGACCCAAGAATATAATCGAAGGGCGTAATATACGATCCCGACGACCCGATTACTCTAGCCATAGAGGCGGCCAATCAGCTCGCGACACCAAACACTTCAGGACCCCGGTACCGACCCCGCCGGCGTGGTCGACGATTTCCCTTAATCAGCGCTTGTCGCTATCGACCCACTAGGGTCGATTAATTATTTCAAATACTTTTCTTCTCAGACGACGCCCTGAGCCGAGGTGCCAACTGGGCACCCTCAAGCCTGTTGTCTTAAACGTTGTACCGGGTGAGAGCCCTGTTTGTTAGGACATTTACTTTGGTTAGGACATTTACAGGCTGATATCCTGATTGTCCGAAAGTAAGATGATCCCTGTTTCGGAAGGCACGTAAAGCTGTTGGTCCCGGTTACTACTTACTGATATAAGTATGTAGTCGTTACATGAGCCATGTTAGGGGTCTTTGGCGGCTCAGTAATAACCCTGACACCGGGGTTGATGGGATTGGTATTCCACCTCACAACGTACACGATAAGAAGAAGAGTCTTGATATAAATTGAGGCCACAAATTTTGATTTTGTGTGTATAAAGTATTTTGACTAGTAACTAGCGTCTCTAAAGTGCCATTCTACAAAGTCATCACGGCTACTAAACATAATTTAATTGGAATTGAGGTTATAATAAATAATGGTTATTACGCAGTAATTAAGTTTAATAATGATTGAAATTCTATCGATGTTCCTTCACAGGTAATAAAACAATGGTATTTTCTAATATTTCTTAATTATCACAAGGAAACTTAGAACATTTGTTGATATAACTCATCGACTTTCTAACAGTAAAAGTTTATACTGAAAAGCCGGTCAAGTGGGAATCCAACTATCGCATCGAGGGTTCCGTAAATCGACATTATTTATTTATTTATTTTATTTATTCGGAGTACCAACAACTATAACTATACAATGAATGCTTACAAATTCAATTAAAATTTAAAGGTATTCGCAAATGAAAACATACGATGTTACAGACGTATCATCTAGGAAGCTAAGAAACAGTGTAAATAATTCACGCTGGAACCAAAAAAGTTATTAATAAAGATACGTCTTTTCTCTAGATCAAAATACATCTAGATCTTAGTGTTCTTTAGCCAGCTCATTTAATAATTTTGTATATTTTTTTTCTTTTCTGTATAATTTTATATTAAGATATACGAATCAGTTTACGAATTGCAAATAAGATTAAAATCGCAAAAACATTTTTGTTTTTATGACAGCACAGCAAAACTATTTTCGGATTTCTTTTCTAGGTTTATGGGAATTAGTAGTAGTTTTTGATTCTCCTACGAAAAGTATGAATTTAAGAATAAAATGACTTTGGATTGTGTTTATTTAGAAACTTTATTTTATAACAGCTTGAAGAGTACGCTGATATAATATATTAAATGTCAATATCAACTTGATAACTCCACGCGATTTCGAGAAATCAGTCTCAATACACAGACGGTTAGACGTGGTAGCCCAGTTGGTAGAACGCTAGCACAGGCCTAAAACAATTATTGTCGAATTTATTTTCAATTAATTCATGTTTGGGACATAAATGATTATAACGTACTCAGAGGTGAAGGAAAACATCGTGAGGAAACCCGAGAAATACATTTTCGGAGGTATGTGACCTAACCTGTATTTTGCTGGTGTTCCCTTCGCGGGTTGGGAGGTCACACAGGCAGTCGCTTCTGTAAAAAAACTGGACCTGTCAATTTTTAGGTTAGGTAAGCGGACCCTGTGAAAAATATTTTTTCAAGCATTTTTAGAATTGTTGTCATTTGAAAGCGTCGGGCTTAGCCTCATGTCCACTTCTTAAAACGCCCATTCATAAAAACTCCATTCAATTGTATTATCTCATTTCGCATTCAACTAAATGTCTATTTACAGGAAAGGCGAATGACCTAATAAGTACCTAGCATATGAATGCTCTTTTGTTTTCATGTCACGTCAAATCACGCAAAATTCAATGGCGATCATTTTGTTTAACATGTGTATATATCGACGCCTTAGGCTGTTATCACACGACGCGGTCGCGATTGGCGGTAAAGCGGTTCGCAGGGCTGTCTTCACTTGTTTCATAGAATAAGGAATAATACTATGTATAGAACGGCAACTCTCCGCTCCCCACCAGCGGCTGAGCTCAGAAATCACCACCATTTATTCATAATGGATAAACTTGTTGAATGTCAATGTAACATTTTTGAATTTACGTAATTTCGCAAGGTGTTATCTTTTAAATCCATGAGGGTATACATTACAAGTTATTTAATAACTAGTGGAACACGTTTAAGTAGGTAGCTGTTTACTTTACCCTCTCGGTCATACTTTTAGTTTTCAATCGTACGGGCGTCACACGTCACACACACAGATGCGCGTGTACGATAATATCAATGTGTAATGTCTGTGTAAAAAGGTTTTTGTAGTCCGGGGTATGCTACACGAGCACCGCCTCATGTCGTGTGATGACCGCCTTATAGTGAAGTTTTGTAAACGCATTTTTGCAAAAATGAGATTTCTTTTACCAAAAGCTCGAATCACTTATGTTGGTAGACTGTAATTCTATTCCAGGTAAAAATACTAAATTTTTTACTTGCATTGAAACTAGCGCGTTCATTGAGAGGTTGCGAATGAATTAACAACCCGGACAAATCAAATAGGCATTTCGCCGTCAATTTAAAATGTATTTTTTTATATTGTTTAAATTTCTGCTTAAAATAGACGTATGTTCCATATTATTTTTCCTGTCAATTACCTTTTAGGTGGATAAGAAAATGACAGGTATATCTAAATATAAAATTGGTTTGTACTGATATTTATACATTTAGCACAAATGTATTGTTTCAAACACTCTTAAAATATAATAACATAATATAAAGATTCTGTCCCAATTGAGGTAGGGTAGGTCTGAGGAAAATCCATCGCAAGATGAACTAAGTACCCGCACATCACCGAGCTTTCTGTTGGACCATATAAACGACAGATACAAGTACCCGGGTCATATATTATGATGAATACGTCATGTATTCAAATGGGACGGTACCACCCGACTGCTACCGTCCGTCAGTCACAATACTAATTGTCATTCAATGGACCAGTTACGATTATAATGTGGGGCGTCGGATGTCAGAATGTTATGTTATATGTAGATGAGGTAGTGTTCGTCTAGTGGTAGTAATAGGTGCCACCAAAGGTGAATAGGTTACCGTCATCTTACAGTGAAATACACGTAAGCGAAACACATAATAACGGGTTCTTACCGCGTTTAAATTAGGGATATGAGACTTCCGATATTTCCCGGGATCATGCAATGCACTTCAATAATCGAAGCAAATGGAATTCTATAGTCTCTGCTTACCCCGGTGGGAAATAGGCGTGAGTTTATGTATGTATGTATGTATGCAATGCACTTGCAACAGTGTCGAAATATCGGGAGTCTCATATCCCTACTTTAAACGCGGTAAGAACCAGTTATTATGTGTTTTAATTATGATAATAACCGCGTAAACTTAAAACAATGTACACGTAAGCGACTTTTTTTATAAATGACATTCCGATGTTTCGGTTTTAGCGGTGAAGGAAAATATCGTGAGGAAACCTACATTCCCGAGAAATGTATTTTCGGAGGTATCTGACCTTACCTATATTGGGCTGGTTTTCTTTTCGCGGGTTCTAAGGTTTGCTTCGGTAAAAAAACCGGACTTGTGAAATCTTCAGGTTAGGCTAGCGGACCCTGTGTAATAATGCTAGGAAGATGATGACATTCCGAACCTGGGAACCGGCGTAGAGGGCGCACTCGTTCATTATGACTTGGTTGAGGGAGCTTAAACTAGATATATGATCTACGCAGGATTTTTTTTAGCCATACGCAAATAATAATCATATCCACCGTAATCCCAATAGCTTCTCACATCCATGTTCCAAGTATTTAGGGTGTACAACCTCATTGTCTTCACTTGGCAAAGTCACAGCTAAATCCTGTCGCAACATCATTCACACCCACCATCCTTATCTCAAAGACATAAAGCTGACTTTATCATAACACTAAAGCAATATAATATTTTGTCAGTTACTAATGTGTTCTGAATGCATTTTGTGCAAAGTTACATTTGCAGTTAAAATATTGTATGGAAGGAAGTTTTAAGTTTAAAGTTGCTTTTACTGAACGGCAAAATTAACTTTGTTTCGTAATAAAGTAGTGCATTGTATGCAAGTAAGTATTTATGAGTTGGAAAATAAAGGATTTCGGGTACCCTATTATGGTGTAGATTTGTATGTATGTCTGTCAAATTAGTAAGGTTGCATTTTTATTGTACGCTCTATTTCGGTAGCTGCTTCGAGGCTTATTATAAATTTAAATGAGTATTTAAAGTTAGAAAAGTATTTTATTTTTTTGTTCTGTTTTTTTAATTTTAACTTAGTTTTTGTTTGGATTAAGGTTCCCTTTAGAAACATAATTAGATAAACAAACATAGTATAATTAGCCATTGAGAATATTAGTGTCACGGGAAAGAAAAATCTCCCATGACTCGACTGGTAGGGCCAAGCAGTAGTGCCTAGGGAAACAAACAAAGATAATAATAATAATTCTTTATTCAGAAAAAAAATATTACCTACTTGTAACTGTTCACGTACAATCATCTTTATATTTATAGTATTGGTACATATCGAGGGTTGAAAGGCAAATGGGTTTAAGCGACATTTTGTGAACTTTACAGGAGAGCCATTTAAAGTTTTATTTTTTCGAAAAAAATTCATATAAAAAAAACTACTGAATCAAAAGTGTTCAAAATGCTAAGAATTATTTTAAATTAAACGTTGCACAATTCTGTATTTATTTGGTTCGAAAAACACATCAGTTATAGATTTTAGAAGTCGCTTAATACAAAATGCCTCAATTGAACTAAATTACAGTTGAAGGAAAAACGGTTGATATCCACTAGAGCCAAATATTGGCTAAAAGCAAAATGCTTTAAGAGACCTCTCACTTATTAGTTTGACTAAAGCTAAATGAGTTAAACGACTTCTTAAAAAAAGAAGACTAGAGGCAAATCAGCTTAACCTCCATAAAAGGTTATATGACAGGGAAGGAAAATATCTTAAGTGACCATCCGCTACTAATTTCAATTGTATGAAATCCAAATATTAGTAAGATCGGAAATAAAGTCGGTCCTTAAGCCGTTTTTCCTGGGAGAGATTTTAGTCGGGCAAGGCATTTAGAGATATTTGTACCTTACAATATTAGGAAAAATCACGGCGGATATAATGAGTAAATCGATTTAATTAAGAAACAGGATCTAGAATATAACCATAAAGATTGTTACACATGCTTAATTCGACTTTTTAAGTATATGGTAAACCGCGTATGATGGCGGATGACAGATGACTGTCACCAACTGAATGCGGGCAATAAAAGAAACAAATAGCTTTTGAAAAAGTCTTAATATGCTTATACTGTGTGTTAAGTTTAATCTCACTATCACAACCTGTTTCCGATTTACTGAAAAATTTAAGACCACGTGGCTGGATGCAAGTTCCAAGCACTGGCTCCTACTAGATGGTACGCGGTACTAGAACAGACTGCAGTGAAGTACTGATTGCTCTCATATTAAGAGGCGGCCAGGGGTGGGTAGATCAGCGACTTGTTTGATCAAAATTTCTGTTACATTTGCTCCTAAAACCTCCACTTCGAGCTGGCCATAAGATACCGTCGAAGTTGACAAACAATAACAGAACTTGATCATGCTTTTAAAGCCGAGATATGTCGGACATCGCAGCAGACACATCTGTCGATGAGATAATATAGATGATAATAATAATAAATAGATGGTGTTCCTTTGCCGAGCATTTTTATAGCTGTGCTCTGCTCTACCGAAGTTATTGGTTGGTAAACCAGACCGAAAAACTAAGATTGGTGCGATGGTTCTAACGTGAAAATCAGCTCGTGGGGAACTACAGGCGGGCTTTTCTGTCACCATATGTCTCAAAAACAAATGCCAGGTGGAATAAGCTTGTGAAATTCAGCTCTATGCTGATTCCTATCAATCCAGTTCCGGTAGATTTTCGACAGCTTCAAGACTGTTTTCGGCCACAAACTTTGAAGATAGTTTCAATCTACAACAAGGAAAAGACCCAACGCCTCACTGATCAGAAAGACTTATTAGCAGCGCTTTGGACACATTTTAACGATGTCTTAAATCCCAATAGTAATCCCAATAGTGACTTGTTTGTTACAACATATCGGTCGAGTTTGTTACAACAAGGTCGGGGGTTTCGCTTAAGATCTAGCGGCACCCCCGACCTTTGAAGAACTTCTTACCGCGCTAAGAAGGATGACGAATACCAACACATCAAAAATACCATCTGAACTGTATAATATGCCTACACATTAATAACTGGTTATACAAACTCATCCTGAAGATATGGGAGTCAGCTGCTGGAATGATTTTAGCCTTCTTCCTCTTTGCGAGTCGATGGCGATCGATATTAAATTTTAGCCTTAACGTTATTCTATCTCGTGATGCAGAAAAGGTACTTCCGGAAACCCAATGATGATTTTGTCTGGACAGAGATATGGGGGTACGGTTTTGTTATTAAACAGATTCAGGCCAAAAGGCTTGAACAACATCGGCCTTTGTTATGTGCTGCGTGAGGCTTCACGCGGCTTGTGGATTGCTCTAAAGAAAACAGATTGTCCTGAAAAGTTATGACTTATCCTGATACGACAATATCATGACGACATGATGACGACAGTCTGATTTCAGAACAGAACTTTCAGAACTTTTCAGAGCTATTCGTCGTTACCTACGGCGCGAAACAAGGCTATGTCATAACACATGGAGCCATGGTTCCTAGTCTATTTTCTTTATATATCGCTTCTGTATCACGCATAAGTGGGATACTCTGTGGAATTGTTATTTATAGCTTAATTGAAATTAAGGCTAAAATGAATAAGATCATTTTTGATCTCTCACGTCTCACATCTATGTGTCAGTTAACCAAACTGGCCGAGGAATGGCCGATTCAATTAAGTCATACACCAGAATATTTATAGTTTTGTGCAAAACCCTTTTAAAATAACCATCCAGAGGATGCTCCGGGGATGTAGCTTCTTCCAATGTTGCTTTAAATGGCGCTGAGCTGGAGGAAGTTTCAAAATTAAAATATTTGGGTTCTCAAATATGAAATGACTCCAAAGTCATCGAAGTTGCCAGCCCGGATAACAGGTGCGGTGGCAGCCTTTGGAAAACTTAAAATATTAGTGTACAAAGTCTCAGCGGCGTACTTGATACGTAACACTTTAAATGTCTAAGGTCCATCCTTCGCATAAAGCGGCAAGATGGTTTTCCAATAACAGAAGTATTACGTCGTTCTGGCATATTCGGAATAGAAGCTCTCATCATAAAACATCACCTACGATGGTGCGGTCACGTCATGCGAATGGATGACAGAAAGGTTTTCTTTTTTTTTTTTTTTAATTTATTTAAATGAAAAACTTAAACGGTAGATTTACAGATCATCCCCGCCAAACTTATATTTCGAGGTGTCTAGAAGGAACTGTAAACAAGGTGAACAATACCTGCGGTACAAAGACGTACTCAAGCGCAACCATGTGGCTTTCAACATGCCAACTGATAGTTGGGATGAGTGTGTCTGAACCTGGAATAGCGCGTGATATAGTCCTCGAAAATCTTAGTCCAAGACGCCAAATACGGAAAACTCAACGGAAACCTTCCTACAATTACACGGTAAACTCGGCTGGCCAGCTTGATTGTATGCCATGTTACCAGATCTTCAATTCGAAGTTCGGTTCCGCTAGCCACGTCAAAGTCTACCACAACAACGACTTGGGATAGACACAAAAAGAAGTCACCATCAACGGATACGGCTTGGGTGACATGATGACACGCACACTCCCGGTCTTCCCAATCGTAATTTTTAGCTGTGTGAACCGCCCAACCAGGACCTGCCCATACTTATTTTGATATGTTGAAGTGATGCGGGCACAAGGTTTCATACAAAATTGCGATGACTGAAATGTTAACATTATTTCTTTTTTGTTTTGGAAAAACGTTTTATGTCCTTTCAAAAGAAAATGATAGTTGTTTTATACGACAAAAAATTAAAAAAAATGTAGCATAAATAGCTGAAGTCAAATTCTATGAATATTTTCGGTAAAGGCAAAACAGTTCAAGTGCCAATTTTACTTTTAAACTGTCGAAGGCAAAACGGTTGAAGCGACAATATTTATAAAATCTGGATTAAAGCAAAAAGATTTAAGCGCCAAATCAATTTTCGTTTCGTCTAAGGACAAATGATTTAACCGACTTATCTATAACAAAACACTGTCAGGGAAAACGCTTTAACAGACTTCAAATCATGAAAATGAAAAGACATAACAGCTTATGTGACCGACTCATATCCCGGAATACGACTGATTTGCCACCCGCCCAGAATTTTGTTCATTTTTTTGTCGGTTAAAACACGGGTTTTTAAAAATGTACCCAAAGTGCTAATTGGTTGAAGCGCCAAAAAGTAGCTTCGATTGATCTGAAACCAAGATCAGTCGACGCGGAAAAAATCGCTGATTCCGAATATATATATAAGTCAGTTTCGCCCAAAATGTCGCTTAAACCCATTTGGCTTTCAACCCTCGATATTTTAACTTGTATTTACATTATTGCTTACTTAAGAATTCAAATTAAAATTCAAATTCAAAGATATCATTATTCAGTAGGTAACATAGTTACACTTTGAATCGTCAATTTCTACATAAAGAACGTCACATCCGCCTAAAACTACTGCAGCTTCTCACAATCTGTATAGACGGGGAAAAGAAGCTGCAAGAAAAACCTCGGCACAGGGCCCTAGACGTTCTTTAAAAAAATAAAAATAAACATAAAATATTGATATACAATTGAGTAATTTAGCTGCCTAATATCAGTTCTCAGACAGTTAGTCCCATGCATTCATATCTTCTAAATAATTACTAACTTTATAATAACCTTTTTTGTTTAACTACTGTCTTAAAACAGTTGAAAGGCAAATTCTGAATGTCAATGGGAATCTTATTGTAAAAACGTATACATTGCCCCTTAAAAGATTTAGTAATCTTATGTAATCGACTGACTTGTAAAGCAAGTTTATTTTTATTCCTGGTATTAACAATGTGCCGATCGCTAAAAAGGATACATTGTTATATTGCTAAACAACAATTAAAAAAATAACAGTTCTAAGTATTGCTTGTCCCCTGACTCGCATGCTTGGTAAACCTGTGTTATGAGAGTCAGTGGTTCGGTAGCAGTGAATAAGAAAATGCTTCTCGAAAGTATGACCGGTGCTTATAAAAAGAAAGTTTTTTTTTTGAAGATGGATCGCATAATATACAGCCTATTGCTCTTATTGATATTTTCCTACGGTCTTTTACTATTAACGGCGCCGAAACATGGCCGCGCAAGAAAAAGCAACATTTTTATAACTGAAAGAAATAAAATTTTAATTTAAAAAGACGTCACATAGACTTACACAATACAAAAACATCAGACGAAAAACATAAATTGAAAGTTAAATTTAAAAAGAAAAAACAATTACGTTGGTCAGAATGATCATCGTGGTGGTGGACGTCCTCAATAATAATCTCAACTACCTCTTCCTACCTCAGCTGGAGTGACACAACTGGCTATGAAGCACGCTTCACCTGGAAGACAGTATACCAAACACCAACAATCGGTTGTTGATAAGATGGAAAGACAACAGATGATCTAAGGCGGTTACAAAATGGTGGGCAAGAGTATACGATGGTCAGAAGACACAGTGAGGTATGCTGGAAAGCAGTGTATGAGACTTTCCCAAGAACGAAAAGGATGGTATAAAAGAGAGAAGGCCTATACCCAGCAGTGGCAGCATACAGGCTAAAAAAAATAATATTTATTCTTCGAAATTAGCTTACATAGTTAGCGTTTTTTGAACGTCAAAAATTAAATTACATAGTTATGTAACTGACTGTAAAAACTACTCATCATCATCATCAGCCCATTAACGTCCCCACTGCTGGAGCACGGGCCTTCCCTATGGATGGATAGGGAGATCGGGCCTTAAACCACCACGCGGGCCCAGTGCGGATTGCTGGTTATTAACGACTGCTAATACAGCCGGGACCAACGGCTTAACGTGCCTTCCGAAGCACGGAGGAGTTTGAGATAAAAACCTTTTAATATGGTCACCCATCCTATGACCAGCCTTTGCGAAAGTTGCTTAACTTCAACAATCGCAGACCGAGCGCGTTAACCGCTGCGCCACCGAGCTCTTCAAGTAAAAACTACTACCACATCGGAAACTGTATCACCGAGGGAAAGACGTGGCCAGAAGACCTCCTAGCACAGGGCCCTACTCCTACTGTTTCATGTTTTCCTTTCTTTTTTTTAAGTCCAGTGAATAGTCTCAACCTGTGCGAAGCCATACATTTGCCTCATAAATCTTTGTATTTTTCAACTCCCAGTTCAACGTAAAATAAAACGTAAACATTAATTATGAAAGTTCACTATTCGTCTTTCAAACTATAAAATTTATTGAGAACTCTTATGTTAATAATCAAGAATTATAATCAACACTAACACAAATCAAATATTGTTATGTAAGATCTTTAATTGTTACGATTATTAACATTAGTAGGCAGGTACACCGCGAGACACTCGAAAGTATAAATCAAGAAAATAAAATAATTTGTCATTGAATATAAATAAATGGGTCGTTCTTCTTTTTTATCGACAATGATCTGTCCTTCGTTCTGCTTCTGATAAGTTATGTTTTAGAATTTTGTTTCATGTTTCCATTGTCCAAAAATATAGTTATCTTATTATACTCAAAATACAAGCAAAATACTAATCGGTTCCTCAATTAGTCCTTAAAGAAGCTTGATTGTTTTTCACAAAATTCTGTGACAGAGTGGTAAATTAAAATGCTGTCTCCGATGAAAAGGACCACTCTGTCACAATATTTTTTGGAATGTGTCTACAAAGAAAAGTATGTTACCAAGATAAAGAGAACCTCTAAATGGTCCTCTACAGACACATCTTTATATGATGTTTTAAAATATTTAATGCCGTTATAATTTTAAAGATGTTAAATCCGATAAATTGAGAAAATGTCTCTTTATTGTCGATAAAAAAGAAGAACGACCCAAATACTTATTTATTTATTTGGTTCTTCAACAATGAATACAATACACATTACATCAGTATATAGGGTGTTAGTGACATCGTAACGAATACTCAGGCGGATTCAGACCATGATTCTCAGTTAATATCAAGTGGAGTTTCCGTCGCAAAATTCATGACTTTTATGTGTTTTTTTTTTTTAATTATTTTTAATTCTATACTTTTGCGACGGAAAATTCCACTTGATATTAACTATCATCTCTGAAAGTTTTCGTTACGATGTCACTAGCACCCTGTATACAAAACATATGCTTAAATACAATTGCCTCATTGCTTGAAAGAAAATACTGCATGCACGTACTTTAATTGTATAAGTATTTTAGTTACTTAATGATATAATATTTAACTTACTCCAAGATATAATAAACATTATATGTCTAACATTTTGTTTTAAACTCTTACAAAAACCTGTTAAAAATATAAATGGAATCACAAAGCAAAAAACATGATCCTTGAGTCACTGATGTCGATAAAAGACATATCTGTATTTTTTGGCGAATCTAATTTCCACCATTTGCTATTGTCATTAAGACACAAATTATTTTAGCAAAACACTGCAGATACGTCAGTTTTCAAAATCAGCTACGTTATGCAGAGTTTGCAGGTAACGAAGTTTGTTGATTGCACCGACTTCAGAATTTAGATTCAAGAAAATATTGTATTTCTTACATTAGTTAGTATTGAATTTCTTATTTTTTATTAGACAGATTATGAAATTGGTTAAATTTTTTTAAATTGCTTTTTAATTAGATACTTATACATTGTTTGAGGTTTACGCGATTATTATCATAATTAAAACACAAAATACCGGGTTCTACCCGGGTTATATGCATGGCACTAGCAACAGTGTTGAAATATCGGGTGTCTCATACCCCTGATAATAACGCGGTAAGAACCCGGTATTATGTGTTTTAATTATAATTAGGTACTTATTTGTACTTTTCATTGTCCTGCAGTGTACCAGTAAGCCCACGCGCACCGAAGGCGTGGTTATTATTTCACCCAATTATCTAAAATACGATAATCCGACTGCGCAGTGACACCTACACTTGATGCACAGATTACAGCGGCCCAGGTTTGATTCCCCGAAACGTTATTAACGATATTAGTCATAATGCAATGACATTTAACAGCTATTAAAGTGGGAGCATACTCGAAGTAATTTTGAAACTGATGAGTAATTCTAAGGATTGTATTTAATTTATAACTTATTTTTGAGTATAGTAATGCGATTTCAATCAATGAGATTAACCATAGTCCCATGTAATAGGGGGCGAGCAATATCATCTATCTCTCTCTCTTTATTTAAGAGCTCCGCTCTTGTCGGTGGAGTAATCGCCATTCCTCTCTTCTGCCCGCCAAAACCTTCACCTCCTGATACGACACGACCTGCACCTTCTCTATGTGTATGTTTTGTATGTTTGTCTTCTCTATGTATGTGTGTGTGTGTCTTTTCTGTGTCTTCTTAATATTATCTATAACACAAACAGCATATATACGTCCCACTGCTGGGCACAGGCCTCCCCTCAATCAACCGGAGGGGGTATGGAGCATACTCCACCACGCTGCTCCAATGCGGGTTGGTGGAGGTGTTTTTACGGCTAATAGCCGGGACCAACGGCTTAACGTGCCCTCCGAAGCACGGAATCATCTTACTTTTTCGGACAATCAGGTGATTCAAGACTGAAAAGTCCTTACCAAACAAAGGACAATCTCACAAAGTGATTTCGACAATGTCCCCATCGGGAATCGAACCCGGACCTCCAGATCGTGAGCCTAACGCTCTAACCACTAGACCACGGAGACTGTCAAGATTAACCATAGTCCCATGTAATAGGGGTAATAGAGGCGAGCAATATTATCTACGTGATTCAAAAAATGTAATTCAATGGTTTAGAATGGCTCGAGCGGGTATTCGAATCTGTGACTCTAAAATTTAAGTCATACATTCTTAAACAGGACCTTTAAAATGGTTTAGTACGATCTACTCTGAACCGCATGAATGTATAAAACGATTGATGATTGTGGAGGAGGAGGAGCTCGGTGGCGCAGCGGTTAACGCGCTCGGTCTGCGATTGTTGAACCAAAGCAACTTTCGCAAAGGCCGGTCATTGGATGGGTGACCACAAAAAAAAAGTTTTCATCTCGAGCTCCGTGCTTCGGAAGGCACGTTAAGCCGTTGGTCCCGGCTGCATTAGCAGTCGTTAATAACCATCAATCCGCGGCCTTCGTGATGGTTTAAGGCCCGATCTCCCTACCCATTGACGCTACCCAGGGACTTTAATGGGCTGATGATGATGATGATGATGATGATGATGAATGTGGAGGAAGCAAGAGAAGTGTATCTAAACTCTGCTCTGCCCGGTGGGAAATAGGCGTCAGTTTATGTATGTATGAATGTATGTATGCACGTCATCATGGATTACGTTCATCTAACCTGAAATTATTACTAAATTGTCACATTCTCTGAACAGACACATTACAAGACCATCTACCCAAAAAAAAAAACCACTACAAATATAACTATACCAAGTCAAAAAGTGTACTTATAGAGATTTGTATTGAAATTCATATCGATGTGATAGCGCGTGCGCAGCAGTTGATGCGGTTAGAAGTCGACGCACGCGCTGGACACAAGCGGTGACCACAAGTTGTGGTTACTTTAGAAATAGGCGATTTATTGGCTGATAAAATAAGTATTGAGTGTAAAGTGCTTTTTGCTATAAAAAGTTTGTGGTTTTATATTACTACGATTAACAGGCTTATTTTTAAAGTTCCGACAAATATGAAAGAAAAAAACAAATACCGACAGCAAAATAAAAAATAAAAAAAAAAAACAAATAACGTATGAATATTGTAGTGTGTGATAGAAATCCTATTTACTTCATCATAAACTGCCTATATGCGTCCCACTGCTGGGCACAGGCCTCCCCTTAATCAACCGGAGGGGGTATGGAGCATACTCCACCACGCTGCTCCACTGCGGGTTGGTGGAGGTATTTTTTACGGCTAATAGCCGGAACCAACGGCTTAACGTGCCCTCCGAAGCACGGAATCATCTTACTTTTTCGGACAATCAGGTGATTCAAGCCTGAAAAGTCCTTACCAAACAAAGGACAGTCTCACAAAGTGACTTCGACAATGTCCCCATCGGAAATCGAACCCGGACCTCCAGATCGTGAGCCTAACGCTCTAACCACTAGACCACGGAGGCTGTTTACTTCATACACCCCTGATTTTACAACCTGCGAAGGGATAACCTGTAGGTAGGTTAGGTTAGGTTACGCGAGTTAGCGTTATTACGAGATTTACCGTTCTACACGCAGCATTATTATTTATTCTATGCTTCATCTTCTATCGTGTGGGTTGTGAGGTGGAATCAAAATCATTTATTTAACGTAATAAATTATCATGGATAAACTTGTTGAAGGTCAATGTAACATTCTTGAATTTACGTCATTTTGCAAGGTGTTATGGCTGAGGTGAAGAAATGCCAAAAAACTGCAACACATCTTTTTTAGAGGAAGACATTCAATACCAGACATTTTTATCATTTAGAGAGTCATTAATCTTATAATAAGCTTTTTTACATAAAGTAAGCTTCACATGAGCTTTAAATTTATTTTCTGACAAATTAAAAATATTATCTGGTATTTTATTGTAAAAAAGATGAATTTAATTTACTTAATCTAAAATGTTGAATAGCAATTTTATTCATTTCTTGTATTGTGGATTACCGAACTCGGTAACCCTGGTGTCAGGGTTATCATTGAGCTGCCAAAGGCTCCTGACATGGCTTATGTAACGACTACGTACTTACTGAAGTAGTAACCGGGACAAACGGCTTATCGTGCCTTCCAAAGCACGATAATCTTACTTTCGGGCAATCTGCTGATCAGACTAATGTCCTCTCTAAACTAGGGCTCACAAAGTGATTCTATGCTAGTGAGTAATGAATGTCCCACTTACCCTCCGTGCATGGTCATCCCATTCGTAATGTATCAGCGAGATTCGACATCACGTACATGTTGATACTTGCCGTTGCCAAGTATAATGTTCGTTAGAGCACGGTACAATAACAATTGTACCGTGCTCGGATTTAGATCGCTTTGTTTCATCACACAGAGCTTTAAACCTAATAAGTAGTTAATATTGTCTTTTCTTGATCAGGAGGGTTAAAATGGCCACATTGAAGTAATCATAACATAACATAACAAATACTTTATTGCACAAACAGGAAAAAACAAAATACAAAACAAAAGAGAAATAGAATCAACAAAAAAATCAAACAATCAATCAATCATCTATGAATAAAAGCAGTCAAATTCCTGATGTAACTTTAATTTTATTTATCTTGTTATTATTTAAGCTGATAGTGTACATTTTTCGTCAAAGTCAAATCAAATCAATTCATTTGCGAGAACACATAGAATACAAAAAAGGTGGTAAAATAATTTAAATAACAATGTTGTGATGTGTTCGGCCTGCATGCAGGCGTACAAATATACATAAAAAAATAAAGAAATGGTACATTGAAAAGAAAATTATTGAAAATATACTTATTAAAAAAAAAACAAAGCAATGTTTAATCATATTATTCATCTGAAAACAAAAGTGGTTGCTTGTTGTCATGTGGATGATTTTTGACTCTACCTACCATGCTGGTGTTGCAAGCGTGATTTGAAAACTTTTTTGTTTATCTTTATAAACACTTTATTACAGACAGTTTATTATATCACGGATTGTACACTAGGATCGTATATTACGTCCTTCGGGCGCCGATAGTTTTCAGTACCATCCCTATCGGCCTTTGTGGTCCAGTGGTTGAGCGTTAGGCTCGCGATCCGGAGGTCCCGGGTTCGAGTCCTGGTCGACATATCACAAAAATCACTTTGTGATCCCTGTTTTGGTTAGGGCATTACAGACTGATCACCTGATTGTCCGATAGTATGATGATCCGTGCTTCTGAAGGCACGTTAAGTCGTTGGTCCCGGTTACTACTTACTGATGTAAGTGAGAAATCATTTCATGAGCCATGTCAGGAGCCTTTGGCAGCTGAATAAAAACCCTGACAGCAGGGTTGATGAGATTGGTAATTCACCTCATAACCCACGCGATAGAAGAAGAAGAGAAGTTACAAGTTACTCGTTATAATCTGGGATTCTTCAAGGCTAGAGTGAAATTGAGTGAATAGACATTTCCTAGGTAAGCGTGATACATCCTAGACCACATCGTCACTTACCATCAGTTGAGATTATGGTCATACGCGAGCCTATTTTATTATTAAAAAAGTACTGTCCCTAAGCAGGATGTATTCGGTAGCCGCAACTACCAGGGGATTTTGGTGGCACGGAACAGAATCGAAAGTTATATTTTTAAAGTTTTAAAATAATTAACAAGGCAAGACTTAAATCGAAAAGTCACCAACAAATTCTCAAATTGCAAGGGAAATCGATGCCCAAACCAACATATTAATTATGTGTTCTGTCATTCACGATCCGGTACAATAATATTGACTGAACTGTCTGGTTTCTGTACAAACGGATGCGCAGCCGTAACTCTATATAGAGATCGGCGCATGAGTTTGTTTTGGGGAAATCTGGGGTAATCGATTTGTTGGTAATTAGATCACTATTAAAATCACCGTACGAGAGCTTAGTTTACTTAATCACAACATGCGGTTTTTACACAAGTACGGAGATGGCATTAACTACTTGGCCGGACAAATGGGGAGCGCTGAAGGCTCTCACCCGGTACAACGTTTAAGACAACAGGCCTGAGGGTGCCCAGTTGGGCGCGAACCTCGGCTCAGGGCGTCGTCTGAGAGGAAAAATATTTGAAAGAATTAATCGACCCTAGTGGGTCGATAGCGATAAGCGCTGAATGAGGGAAATCGTCGACCACGCCGGCGGGGTCGGTATCGGGGAAAAAAAATATTGAAACATTATTATTAGTAGGTAATTCATTCACAATTTGAAGAGGCTGGGCGGGGTTAGGCCGCCCTGCCTCTCCCTACATCCGAACCTGTACACTTCAGAAGAAGTCGGTTAAAAATCTTGTTGTTTTTGATTGTTGTAAATCATAAAAATTGCAGTAGTTCGATCTATTATAGTAATATAAATCATAGGATTTAAAAAGCAAGAGGGGCTTTTTTTGCTTTACCTATATTATGAGTAAGTACTTTCAGTAACACATACATGTATACATAAACTCACGTCTATTTCCTACCTGCTCACCTTCAATTAGTCAAATTATTTATTTATATTTAACACGTTGAATGCCACGTGGCCCACAGGTGGGCCAAGATTCTGCTGGTAAACATTAGAACAACCCTAAAACTTTAGGAAATTCGTAAATATTTTTTACGTCTTTTGCGACATATAAGATTCCATGTCGATTTGGTGATTTTTACAGAGCCAAGCGGCCGACTCTTGTAACAGTTTTACTTATAGAGTAAAAGAAAAAAAAAGAGATAAGATAAAACTGGCAACATGTGGGCATAAAACTAATGACTCAAAAACAATAAGCTACAATTAAACTCTATTACAACTGATTCATTTCACATACAAGATCTAATCACTCGCACGTGGGATGTAAGTCATTATTAGAAGAAAAATGGCAGCAGGTACTGTCAAGGTCGTTACATAGAGATGATAAAACCATGGAGCACGGAATCAAATAATGTTCGGCTTCTACTAGAGGAGGCTTTAACAATATTTCTCATAACTAACATAATAAAAAATAAACAATGTGCCAAATAATAATTGACATAATTCATTTAGAGCATACATCTAGAGAGTGTTTATGAACCTAGCTACTTAAGAATATTGTTTATTGGGAAAATTAATAACTCATAATCCTAAAACGTTTATTTACTTGTAATATTTAAAGTATAACAGCTTATTCCCATATCTTAAAATAAAATAATCACAATTTAAAATACTTAAAATTAAAACTTCTATCTCTGTTAAAAAATAATACGCTTTTTTCTACGCTGTCCCGGCGCCAGTAGTTGGTATTCTATAGGAGATTCGATAGTGTATCATTTCTCGCGACCATAAATTCTCTATCATAGGCTGGACACAGCTTATACGTCAGGACGCGCATTAAAAGTAATAAATCTACAACAGTGGCTGCACCTTCAAGGTTGGTGATAGCCACTTGGCATAATACGACTTCCGCCTCTAGTACTTAATCTAGCGCGATTTTATTTCCTTGCTCTGTGGACAAAACAAATCAATTATTGAAGATCCCACATGCGAATGTGACCTTAGAAACAAAAGTGAGTGATTGAATACACGTTCACTCATTCATCGAAGTGGCCTTGAACGAGTGAGTGATAAGACAATGAAATTCAACTCCCCCGGAATCAAACCCACGATGTACAAGTTGAGTACCTACCTACTGTAAGTGTGAACTTAGAACTGTACTCATTACAATGCCAAAATTAAATCGATTAAACTGCCTCTCGGACGGGACTTCAAAACATTGTCGATTTTTTTCCACGCGACTTGTGTTTAATTCAATTTAAATTAGGAACGTTAAGTTTTATTAAGAATGAAAAACCATATTATAAAGTGAGTGAATTATTTACATGTATTTATTAAATAGTTTTCAGATAACCCACCCTTCATGATCATCTCCCTGGTTTTATCCCGTTTTTGACACGGTCCGCTTACCTAACCTGAAGATTTAACAGGTCCGGTTTTTTACAGAAGCGACTGCCTGTCTGACCTTTCAACCCGCGAAGGGAAAACCAGACCAATACATGTTAGGTCACATACCTACCTCCAAAAATGCATTCCTCACGACGTTCTCCTTCACCGCTATAATCTTTAAGATCCAAACATGAATTTGAAAACAAACTCGACAATCATTAAAAATTATGAGGAAACTGAAGAACTCCTAACTAGATAGTGGAAACTGCTTTGCTTTTCTTTGCAGTTTCCGATCCCAAGATGATGTCGTCGTAGGGCTATCCTAGTAGGTATCCTAATCTCAACCTTAAAGTTGTAATCTTAATTCTAAAGACTGACGGTAATGGGTACTACTACATAAATAGGTACAATAAATAACATACATCTATCTACACTTATATACATAAGTATAAACATATAGCAAGCTAATCAGTAGTGCACTACGTTTCTAACGAACACATTAACTTATAATTAACACACACTCACACACACACACACACACACATACACACACACACACACACACACACACACACACACACACACACACACACACACGCACGCACGCACGCACGCACGCACGCACGCACGCACGCATACACACACACACACACACACACACACACACACACACAAACACACACATATTCGTACTATCACTAAAAATTTTAACATAAGTTAAGATTCACTTTATTTGTATTATTTCTTTATTTTTTCTTTTTTATTATTTAATGTCTCACTCTTATCCTAATCTTACAAATATTCACTTGTTTACTACGGAAGAGCGTTGGCTCCTAACACAGGCTTTTATGCTTAAAAGGAGTCATCAACCCTAACTTAGAATTTACTTGGTAAAGTGAAATAAAAATATTTTCTTTTTTTTTCATTTATTTTCATTGGTTTAGGCCTGTGCTGAATTCGAACCTGCGACCACAAAGTGAGAGGTAGAAACTAAATGGACTACCACGGCTCAAATAATCCACCCTTACGTAACATAAACATGCAAGGTGTATCGATTTTTTTGATCGAAGTTTATTATAAGTAATTGAAAACACACTGCACTTGCATGGACTCAATAACAAGTAAACATAATAACAGTTGCTCTGTTTTACAACACGCAAAGACAATCATTAATAAAAAAACATATCTCATTTATCTAAATCAGTAAATTCACAGCTCATCACTCATGACTCAGACTGATAAATTTACTTTACCCCGGGCCATCGGCGATACAACCTGTAGACTCCTAATAACAGATGAACGGGTTCTGTCAACACATTTGACTAAAAGATCAGATGCATATAACCCGGGTGCTTTCAAGGCCAGAGTGAACAGGCACCTTCTGGGCGAGATCGCTCCATCTTAGGCCTCGTCAATGCCTTCGGGCAAGTCGGGGGCCAAGAGCAAACCCATCAAAATTAAAAAAATATACGAAAAAAATATAAATATTCTGCGACGTTCTACTAATGCGACCACTTCCGTGACCATTCGACTTGTTTACGACTTTACGTGAGCCAATCAGAACGCAGCATTCTGCTTACCTAATTAACAGATAACTTAAGCTCGCGACTATATCCCGATTAGGGTACTCAGAGGTACATCCATTGCAAGATGAACTAAGTACCAACATCTCATCGACCTTTCTGTTAGACCAACGTGATAGGCGGTGAGCCGTATTGCCGTCTATAATTGTCGAATTAGCTGTGTTAGTGAAAACTGCACTTATGATAAATTAGTAGCTCATTAGTGCAGGTCCGGTACCAGGGTTAGTTCACATAATTGATTCTGATGCTTTTCGCTATGTATGCGTAAAGTGAAACATTAGGGGTCTATTTGGTTAATCGTCAATGGGTCGGGCGTAAACGCGAACCATTTAAGTTGTGCGTAGGCGCTGCATTTGGAAACCCAAGCTAAGTACAGATGACTCATTATAGGTTCGCATTTAGTGAACTATTTATTGTTATTAGGCCGTTTTATGAGTTTGCTTATTTATGCTCGTGCTGATTTCATTTGATGGCGAAATGAGAAGTTCTGTTTAGAAAGCTTGTTAAGTTTGTTATAAATGTTGGAACATTTATTTTCAGATAAATTCGTTAGATATGTTCGATGTTGTTGTGTGCAGTAAAGTATACTTGATTTGATAAATGTAGGTACACCTCCACCAACCCGCAGTGGAGCAGCGTGGTGGATCATGCTCCATACCCCCGCCGGTTGATTGAGGGGAGGCTTGTGCCCAGCAGTGGGACGTATAAAAGCCTGTTTAGGTTACTTACATGTAGGTACCATATCGTCTGTTGACGCATAGTCTGCTACCTACAGTCTGCGTCTAAGCGCATTTTGTGAACAAAAAACATTACCAAATGGTGCACTTAATATTAAATTTTTCTTTATTAGTATTCATAACTTAGTTAAATAGAAAAAAAAACATTTTTGATATCTTTAGATCTGTCTTTATTTTGTAATCAGAATGTCATAATTTATCTTTAACCTAGGAAACTAACCAGGTCGATTAATTCTTTGAGTTTGTTGAATAAACATTTTTCTCTCTCTTTCTCTCTCTCAATATGATCCCCCCAGACGACGTCCTGAGCCGAGGTTCGCGCCCAACTAGGCACCCTCAGGCCTGTCATAAATTTTGTACCGGTTAGAGCCCTCAGCGGTCCCCATTTTTCCAGCCAAGTAGTTAATGCCATCTGAGGCAAATCTACAATAAGTCACAAAAAAAAACATCATTATACCAAGCGCTAATCGCATTATAAGTAGCTTATATCTGTTTATCGGTACCCATCGACAAGCGCCACTGGAGTACGATGTGCCATTTGCAAATTCAGTACCCACGTTGTTGAATTGTTCAGCTTAATGTCACCTGAGTCACGAATCAATTCGCTACCATCGAAATGCATATTGTGTACTTTAATATGGGTACGCCAATGAGCAAAAGCTCATAACATTTTCGTATTTACAATCCCTAAGAAGAGGCCATCCCATTCGCGTCGGATAGATTATTGAGGAAGGCAAGAGAGAAAACACTGCCCTATTTTTCCCTAAATAGTCGTGCAGCGCAGGCGTAATGCTATATAAGTAAATAGACCTCTAATAACTCTGAAAAACACATTCTGAAAGCACATTTGTTTAAGTTCTTCATTACACTGAACAGATCGCTTCTCGAGTTACTCGTTCAATATTTGTGCGAATCGGAACGCTCTCCGTTTATTTACTCTACGAGTGATTTGGTTCAAAGTGCGCAAGCGCAGGGCGAAATAGGATCGGCATGGGAGTCCGTTTTGGAGCGATGATTGGGTTTTATTGATATTTAAGTAAGTGAACCGGATTAACAAATTGAGTACTCTAAACCGAAGAGCCTTGCATGAAGACTTTAATGAGAGTGGAAGAAACGGTAGTAGTGCCAGGATTGTAGTATGTGGAATTCCATGGTCTTTGCCTACCCCAATGGGAAACAGGTGTGATTGTTTTGTCTGTATGTATGTGTTGTGTGTTCTATGTATGTGTTGCGGATATTATTCCGGAGACGGTTTCGTGCTTCGGAGGGCACGTTAAGCTGTTGGTCCTGGCTACTACCCGTAAAACATGTCGACCATCCCGTAGCAACCGCACTGCACCATGTTTGAGTATGCTCCATACCCCCTCCTGTTGATTGAGAGGAGGCCTGTGCCCAGCAATGGGGTATATATAGACTGTTTATGTGTGAATGGTATTCCTTCTATCCTTTATTCGTAACCCATCTCTATATAAAGACAGACAGGAGTCAAGTACCAGTGGCTCCGAACCACTCAGCTAGTTTGAGAGCCAGCAACCGTGAATCACATCTACGAGTACTCGTACAGTACATATTTGTATAAGAGTTCGTGTGCCTTTGGAGACCGCATACTTGAATAATGCGATGAATTGATATGAATGAGGTTAAACCTACCTATTCCTCCCATCAGGTCGCTACTGTTGAGTGTCTTTAAGGGTTAATAAACTAATCTCAGCTTCGAGACTGCTCTCAAGATCATGTCAATGTGACAGTTCTTATATAAAAACAGGCACTTGAGCATGGGTTTGAGGGCAGTCTCAGCTGAGATTCGTTTAGTAATACCACCCTAAATTTCGACAGTTCCTCATACTCTTTGAGTCTTTTTCTTCTATCGTGTGGGTTGTGAGGTGGAATACTAATCTGTTCAACACTGATATCCGGGTTACTATTGAGCCATCATGTAACGACTACTTACTTACATCAGTAAGTAGTAACCGGGACCAACGGCTTAGCGCGCAACGAAGTATGGATCATCTTAGTTTCGTTCAATCAGGTGATCAGTAATGTCCTAACCAAAGTAGGGACCACAAAGTAGTTATTGTGATATGTCCCCACCGAGAATCCAACCCAGGACCTCCGGATCGTGAGCCCAACGCTCAACCACTGGACCACGGAGGTCGCTGCTATTTGATTAAACAAACATAAATTGTTTTGGTTATATTTTTACTCTATAATCTAATCAAAGACAATTTGCAGCCACTTTTGACACGACGGTCTAAAATACAAGGTATAAAAATTAAATTGCTATTCAAAATTATTTTGAATTTTTTACAACGAAAGTTTTTACAATAAAATTCCAGACAATATTTTAAATTTGTCACAAAATAAATTTAAAGCTCATGTGAAGCTTACTTTATGTAAAAAAGCTTATTATAAGATTAATGATTACCTAAATGATAATAATGTCTGGTACTAAATGTGTTTCTCTAGTTATTAAATAACTTGTGATGTATACCCACATTGATTTAAAAGATGTGTTGCTTTATTATTATTATTATTTACATCTGTTGATGAGGTCTTCTTTCTTCGTCTTTCTCTTACACTTCCCTTTACCGGACGTCTCATTTTCGGAGACATTAATGTAACTATGACATCTTTTTTTTTGTACTGTACAATTGCAATAAATCTCTTTTGATTTTTGATTTTTTTGACATTGCAAAAGCACAAGTCCTTTCTGACCACATCCGCCCATCTTATTTTGGCAGCTGTTTACTGCTAATAAATATTTACTAACTTTAGAATACACACATTCAATATTTCGCATCTACTATATGGCGTACACCGCAGACGACGCTAAAGGGAACAGCTCACCGGTCGCGCCCTCAACATTTGCATGTGACACATTGTGCTGTCAATCAAACGGCGCACGCGTCGCGTATCGCCCGTCATCTACATACAGATCGATCCCAGCGACAGACGTAGTGTAGAAGAGATTCGGTGGGGTAACATTGTGTTAAGAACTATTATATTCGAGGACTTGAGTAATTAAGGGCATCTGTAGTTCAGTGGTTGAGCGTTGGACTCACGATCTCGAGGTCCCAACCTCGAATCCCGGCGAGGGTGTAACACAAAAATTACTTTGTGATCTCACAGGTTAGGACATAGCAAGCTGATTGTCTGAAAGTAAGATGATTCGTGTTTCGTAGGAGAAGTCACGCAGTCGTTCCTGGCTACTCTTTTGTTAAGTACGTAGTCGTTATATGAGTCATGTCAGGGGCCTTTGTCGGCTCAATAGTAACCCTGACACCAGGGTTGATGGGGTCATTTTTCTTAAAACTTACCATACGAAAGAATTCAACTAATTTTAAAGCAAAGTTCTTATACGGATATAAATAATTACTATAATGACAGGATATTATGAGGGACACAATTGTGTGGAAATTTTACTTTAAATAAATTAATTTTGAATTTGTCTTTGTTCAGGAATATCTCAAACAATTGTCGAGTGGTATCCACAACATAACAAAAGCTTACGACAACATGCCAATTAGGTTTGTCAGAGCTACATCCGTCGCTAAATGAACAAAATAGCCACACTACAGGTAGGTACCCGAAATATTAAAAAAAATGTCTAACGTTTATTATATTTCAAATATACTTTTTTATATACCTACTGGACTTTATTTTTAATCTGTGGCGCGATGGGAAACCCTAATGTCCTGGCACCGAGCTTCAACGTCAATATCCATTTTATACACATAATATATATTCGGTTTATCAGACAAATTAAGTACTTTTAATAGTCCTTTGTTAGGTGACAATGTTATTGTCTCCATATGTTTTTATTTCTAGTTTGTTTACTGTAGTTTACTAACGGCTTCTGTCGTAAGTTCATGTTATATTTATGTGTAAAAACGAAAAAAAAAATTGTAGACGTCATCAATTAAAACGGTCAAACGTCGTATGCACTCATTGTTATTTAATTCATGATGATGAAGAAGAAGAAGAGATGTGTTTTTCATGTTTCGGTCGTAGATAACCTGATACCACTTGTTGTACTTAGGTTCTATGACGACCTTGTGACGTAGCGAGCAGGCGCCGCTACTTCAAACGCGCCCCTGATACCGGGCAGCAGCGGTATCAGTGGTTTGAGGCCGAGGAAATGGATTCTGGTAGGGCTCTAGCTAGAACATCACCGATTGAGAAATTGGTCGGTGTACTGCGGAACGGAAGGCGATTGGAGCAACCACCGTTCTACACGCCCTATCTATGGAGTCATGGCGATTACTCCACCGACAAGAGCGCAGCCCTTAAATTTAAATAAAGAGAGAGAGAGAGAGAGAGAGAGAGAGAGAGGGAGAGAGAGAGAGTTTATAAGCGCCTGTTTTTCTTACAAATAATAATATGGAGTTAAATCTGAAATAAATTTGGTAAATAATAAAATACATACATACATACATAAACTCACGCCTATTTCCATTTGCTTCGATCCTGACACACTTCTCTTGCTTCCTCCACATCCATCAATCGCTTCATACACGCACGCCGGTTCAGAGTAGATCGTATTAAACCTTTTCTAAGGACATCTCCAATTTGGTCAATGTAAGTCCAAAAAAAAAATAAGAATAATAATAACATAACATACCATTACACCTCACCCGAAGGGGAAAGCAGAGGTGTCTAGTATTCCTACTCCTCGCTAGCTATGTTAAAGTCCCACGTAACAGAGGACGAGCCTATTGCTACATTAATAAACCAAAAAAAAAATGTTTTCTTAAACAATTGCAACACAACAGAAATTGAAGACCATTAATCTCAACCGAAGCTCCCACAGGTTAAAAATCCAAATAACTCAAATAGCGATGACCTTTGAGTAACGTGAGCAATCAATGCGCTGGCGCAGTATACATAATAACTAATCAAATCAAATGAATTTCGCAACGGCCTACAAAACTCATTTACTTGAAACCTACACGTTAGTTTGATGGGAAGGTTTACGTAGGTACATTGTTTACTTCATAATGTACTAATACTAGGTGGGAAAATTGATTTCAATTCACAAATGAGAGAACCTCATGCCTAGGACGAAGTACGAATAAGGAATGCAATCCCAACTCAAGATCGCAAATTCGAGATCCCACGGGATTGGAAATTTCAATCCCGCGAGATCCCGAAATTTTCAGGATCTCGTCTAGTTCATAAAAAAATTTAAAGTTACGATCGGTGAAAACAATGAAATCTGCTTGTTTGTGATAGTGAGGTTAATTAAACGGAAAACTAGCCCAATACAGGTTAGGTCACATACCTTCGAAAATGCATTTCTCGGGAATGTGGGTTTCCTCACGACGTTTTCCTTCACCGCTGAGCACGTGATATAAATAATTTATGATTCTAACATGAATTCGAAAATAAATTCGACAATTGGTTAAGGCCTGTACTGGATTCGAACCTGCGACCTCAAAGCGAGAGGAAAGCGTTCTACCAACTGGGCTACCACGGCCAAGAAATAATTTAAAACACAAAAATAAAAGAAAAAATAAATAATGTGATAATTTTCTTCGCGTAACCTTGAAAATACACACACGAATAATATATTCGTTATTCAAAATAAAATACGTCAAATTACAATCGATTTTAATAGTTATTAATTATCATCAATTTTTCAGTTCTCAATTTAAAAATTATGCAATAAAATCGACATTATAAACCTTACATAAAACTGACTAATAATTTGTCTGTCAGTATGTGAGCGAACTATAATGTAACTAATATGTCGCCTAGCAATTTGTCTGTTCAAAAGCCAGATAGAAACTATATATTATTTGGACAGCATAGAGAAATGTCACTTTGTTTTTTATACTTAACTCGCGACCGATGAACTGTTTGTGAAATGGATGAGTGATATATTAGCATCGACTTTGTGGAGACAGAAATGTGTGGAGTCGCTATATTTGTATCGAAATCCACTTGTTTAAAATAGTACAGTGGCTGGCAAAGCATGAATTAGTTGATTAAAAACAAGTAACTGCTTTTATTAAGGGTATTAGTTGATTAAAAAAAGATGTAATTAAAATTGTTCTTTTTATTTTTTGAGTGCAATACCGTTGTCAAGTGCCTAACCCAACGGGAAGTAGACATAATTGTATGTGTACGTATGTATCTATGTAAACTATTGAATGATGATTGATACAAACCTCTGAGTTTAAAAAATAATACCCCACTTTCATTTTTTTTTTACGTTTTACAATACAAAAGGAAGAATATTTGTGTACAGGTACGTAGATAGTATACTTACTGGCATTATCATTATTGTAGCAGTATTTTAATTTATTTTAATGCATTACGTTGCATTCATATATATTTATAAAATAGCTTTGAGCTAAGTATTTGATTAAAAAATATTTTATTTAAAAATATATTGAAACATTTAAAATTCAAAGTCACCTGTCCCTAGGTTTCCCTGTTCTGCCGAAATGAATCATCGTAGCCATATTGTGAGCCCACGGACTGCCCAAACCGACGAGTAAATGTTTGCATTAACCGCGGTTCTAACGAGAGACTCCCACAGAACCTTCAGTTAGCTTGAGATCAATTAACCAACATTACGGTGATGGGTGAAGGAATTTGGAAACTCAAAAGTCTTAGAGAATTTTGAAAATTTGCAAATCCATTTAGATTCATACAGTGGTGTCTGCCTACCCCAATGGGAAATAGGCGTGATCAAAATTCATATCAACTGGTCCATCTTTTCAATCTATAATTAAATATCTTACGTAACGTACCATAACCTCACGATTATATACCAATTGGGGTAGTAAGGGGTAAATCCATCGCAAGATGAACTAAGTACCCACACCTCACCGAGCTTTCTGTTAGACCAACGTAATATAATGAAAAAATATAATGTTAGTAATGTCAGAGGCATACACAGGCTGCTAGTGACATGGTAACGAATACTGAGGGGGGTAATTCAGACCATGATTCTGGGTTAATATCAAGTGGAATTTTCCGTCGGAAAATTCATAAACATTTTTTGTTTAATTATTTTTAGTTTCAGTTCCATTCTTTTGCGATCGAAAATTCCATTTGATATCAACTCAGAATCATGACCTGAATCATCCCTCAGAGTCTATTATCATTATCATCATCTATATTTTATTAGGAAAACTGGCAAGGAAAGCCCCTCATATTAATTTTCTTATAAAATAATGGCATCTCTCACTCTCTTTTTAAGAGCTGCGGTCTAGTCGGTGGAGTAATCGCCATTCCTCTTTTCTTCCCGCCAAATCCTTCACCTCCTGATACGACACGACCTGCACCTTTTTTTTTATTTGTTTCATAAATGTTCTCCTAAGTCTACCCCTTCATCTCTTCCCTTCAATTTTTCCTTCTATGACGTTTGTTATAACTGAATCGTGTCGTATCAGGTGGCCAATCATATTTCCTCTCCGTGTTCTCTATAGTCTTCAATATGGTTCTCTTTACTTCAACTCTTTCGAGGACTTTTTCATTTGACACCATTTCAGTCCAGCTTATATCCTCCAATAAAAAATAAAAATAATGGTATATCATTTCTTAATATAATTACAATTAAAATATACTCCATAAAAAGTTTTTACAGATCTTGCTGGTTTCTTGGTACAAAAGACATCAACGAGTTGACTCCGAATATCATTTAAAATTACCATACTAATTGGGACCGTATGCAGAAGACAGGAGCCCAAACTAGGTTGACCCTGTATCTTGGGATCCTGGTCTCCCCCCACGAACCACATTTCGTACTCATATAAAAGTATAATAAACAAAAAGTAAGTATAAGTATTTAAAATAATTATATTAGAGCACACTAAAACATAAATATACATAAATCCACGCCCTTGATCCGTAATAGGGTGATCAGAGCCGTGATTACTCAAAACTCAACTTAAAATGTATGGTGACAAAGATCTATCAGTCAATTAATAAGTTGCTCTAATTTTTTGATAAGCATTTGAATGAAATCTATGTTTATACGGTCATATAGGTACGCCCTAGACACTTCATACAAATAACCTCGTTTTACACAGACACTATACATTGACGTTATCGTACACGCGCATCTGTGTGTGTGGAGGGAGAGGTAACTTAACTCAGCCGCTGATGCGGAGCGGGGAGTTGCCGTTCTATACGTAGTATTATTGCTTATTCTATGATAATGCTTAGAGGACACAAACTATTAATTAAATTAAGTATGACGCTTAATGTTATACCTCTGAGAAATAAATAGTAAAATTTAAAATATTACTTAATACAATTTTTAAATTGATTTCGGGATTTGTGCCCAGTTTTTGATAATAGACTCGTTCCCCTATTACGTGGGACTTATAAAGCTGGGTGTACTAGTAACCTCTGCCTACCCTTTTGGGGATGCAGGTATCATGCTATGTTATGTTCTGTTGTTGTTATTGGCAGTATGGCTAATATCTCGCCCCCTATTACATGGGACTTAAACATAGCCGGCGAGGAGAAACTGTATATACCACACACCTCTGCCTACCCCTTTGGGGATACAAGCGTGATGCTTTGTGATTAGCAATATTCTACTCTATAGAACATGTCACCAACAGTATTACTTATCGACACATTTAAATATGGAACCAAACTTACTATAAGTCATTGTAATAAATCTTATTGGCAACTGTTAAACAAAGCCAAATATAAAGCATAGATGTATATAGAGTTGTTATAACCGCACAGATGTATATAGAGTGGATATAACCGCATGAGTAATGTATTAGCGTTTTCCAGGTGAAGGCCATTCTGTATTGTCTGAGTGAGTTGTATGAAATGTGTCGAGTTTAATGTTAGATGGTTGAAAGCCTAGTGGAATGATTCATCAGGTACAATATGTCAACCTATAAGTACAAATTAGAGGTAAATTATTAGGATTTTGCTAAAGAAAAATATGACTTACTTATATAAATGCCATGGCCCAAACCACATAGTCATTCAGAAACTTTTTCAAGTTCCATGATGAATATGATGAACTATTTTTTTTGGGTTGGTTTTCCCGGATGGGGAAGGTAAAAGGAACTAT
This sequence comes from Pectinophora gossypiella, assembly GCF_024362695.1. Classification (NCBI taxonomy): domain Eukaryota; kingdom Metazoa; phylum Arthropoda; class Insecta; order Lepidoptera; family Gelechiidae; genus Pectinophora; species Pectinophora gossypiella. Next base: position 15,114,638 of record NC_065417.1, read on the forward strand.
GCCATACAGCTATGTTTTATTTTTTTTTGATGATAATTAATAAAGGTGATGACGATGGACGATGGATAATGAAACCTAAGCCCCCACCTTCGAAGAAGACTCCTACTCAGAACCCGAAACGAATTAACTCAAAAGTCCGCATAAACTTTCGACTTATAAAGCGGCTTCCTGACACGAAGTGACAATAGATAGGTACACTTTGTTTATTGAATATTCCGATATAATAACACTATAGCGAATGTTTTCTGACAAACTTAATGCGATCATTAACCACAAAACACCTCTTCGTATTCATTATTTAGATTAGTTAATGAAGAAAGCAACCGTCCCGTTCCCGTTCCCGCCAAAAAGTCTATGATGAACTATATTGTCAGGCGATCAGAATCTAATTTAAGCTATTTGGCAATGGTTGGGATTTTGACAACCCAGAGGCCTAAGTTGCGACTTTTTGACGATTCAAAGTGAAACTATGTTACCTACTGAATAAAGATATTTTTGAATTTGAATTTGAACTATGTCAATCGACAGTGACAGTGATAAAATTTATAAAATTTATGGGATTGACATTATCACTGTGCCAATTGACAGACTGTCATAATCGATTACAACTTGGCTCTCTTCAACAGCAAACATGTAAAAAAAATATATAATATCAGTTATTCTAAATCCAATGTTTTCTTTAACTTAAAATAGGTAATAAAAACGAAATGTCACCCAAGAATTCAGTATCAAGAAAAACCCGCCATCTTTCAGTACTCAGCTATAATTTATCAGCGCGCACCACCGATACGTCAGAGCGCGGATGTTAGCGCAAGGATCGAATTTGTCATGCGCGTTGATACATTGTGCGCGCACGCAGTCAGACCGCGCGCATTTGTCGTGCGCTAAACGCGTCTCAGTTTTACACCTGGTGAGAGGATTGTGCAGGAGTGAAATAGGAAACTTATTGATAATTTTAATTGACTAATAGAAGATTTCTTTGTAATGACTAAACAGGTTTCGTGTTCAACATTTATTTAATAAAATAAAACACTATTTTGTTAGCCTTAAATAGATAAATATTGAGTAATGTGATTTCTATGTCAAAAGCGGCTAGAAAGGCTTCCTGTCTGATCTACATGCTCAGATATCTCTAAACATACACTGTTGGAAAATATGGTACATTTCCGACCCTTTTGGTACCTTAATTTGACTTACTTAAAGGGTCGTGACGCCCGGATGCCTTTTAAAATCCCAATGTAATTATTTAACTATTGTGTGTGGAAAGGGCCTTATGAGGTTTAAGGAATTATTCGTAATAATTGCGGCGAGAACCAGCTTGTATCAAAATTAAACATTGACAAGTCCGCTTTCAAGCAGCGTTTCATAAAAAAATATATAGTCCATTTACTGTAGTATTACTGAATTACGTGATTGTAGCATATAGCTAAAATAGAGACTGAATTAAAATATATAGAATTAGACCATGATGTTGAAAATAAGTGGCTTTTTGGCCATCTTATTTCGTATATTTTTCTCTTTTTTAATTGTTCATTATCGTACAACCCCAACCACAGAGCGCGACCGCACGCATAGAGGTGACCGATGCCCCGTCCGCGCAGGTGTCATACACAACCGCCTATCGAACTGTTATTTTTAAACGCGTTATCTCTGAACTATGACATTACTCTGTGCAAATATATGACTGGGTCCATAATATATAACTGAAGGGAAATGTGCATGTAATTATTGTTTAAAAGACTGGTTAAAATTATAATTTGATTAAAGTGACTTCAAGGAAAGAAAGTTATTGCTCTGACTTAAAATAAATTTAATATTACATTATTATGATTTATATTCACGACTAAAGGTATGATAGTGTTTACGTGATAATTTATGAATAGACTTAACAATAATCGTCTATTTCACACAATATATAATGTTTATGCAACTGTCTGTAATATTTAACTGGATGATCAATGAATTGGTCTAGAAGACATTTTTTACCCGGTTTAAAATACTTAGGACCGTATCTCACTATGACACTAGTGACGAAACCTGGTGGTTGCACCATGGTGACCCAGTGGGATAGAGTCCTTAGTAAAGGATCATGAATCATAGATGAGAGTTTACAAGCCAGTCTTCGTTTCACAGATACATTTCAGCGAACCTACTCTATACATAAAGAATAACATACTACGTATAGAACGATAACACTATTTTTATATTATGTAGGAGTGAAAGAGAGTGCGCGAACTGTCTGTCTTGATTGAACTTATAGGCGATAAGCATGTAATTTTTGTATTAAGTGTCCGGGGTATGCCTACCATACTGTAGAGAAATAAAATGACCCGAATTTCGTAATACAATATTGATGCTTTAGTAGGTATTGTGACCGAGTTCACATACTTGTAGAATGTACAATTAAACCTAAGTGATATTCCTCACGGCGCGACGACATTGCGATATCAATTGACTGTACTGTAGTGATTTGAATATAGGGCAAATGACAATGGTTTAGATTGGATTTTTTACGAACCATCAAAAGTAAAAATAAATGTAGCTTGGTTTGAATGACAGCAGATCATAAAATATAGGTAAAATAATATTGAGTGTGTAAGAGACATCAAGATTGATAAGGTTTAGGATTGATAGTTGAATAGGTAAGGTAAGGTCATTGATCTCACAATCCAGATGAGAGAATAAAAGGATTAGGAAAATGAACTATTTTGTTAAATGTATTTTAATCAAGTTATTTTTATTTTTTATAAAATAATACCTTATGACCACATCAAAAACGGTCAAATTTCGAATTTTTTATTCCTATCCTAATTCAAATTCGAATTCAAAAATATCTTTATTCAATAGTTACTCTTTGAATCGTCAATTTTTACTTAACTAACGTCTCATCCGCCTAAAACTACTCAGCTTCTCACAACCTGTATAGCTGTAATATCACAGTTCAATGCGACATCGGGTCGCGAAGTGAGAAGGGTCGGTAACGGAACAGACACCAATAAACTAATAACATTACGAAGCAAAACAAGGACCTATTCAAAGTCCCGATTCATTCGAGATCGACTCACAGATATCGATATTTTAGATCATGTTAACACGCAAGTAAATAATAATAACGCGGACGCCTTGGGAATCGATTACAATCGGAATCGATGTAACTTTATATCGATTTAAATGAGTGAAGTTTATATAATGGTTTTGTGATGATTTGTGTGGGGACGTTGCATGAGTTTCTTTTTTATGGACGATTAGAAACTGTAATATAGATATGGTCTGGGAGTCTGAAAAGTCCACGTTGAAATAATAGGCTAGTTTACAACTAGTCAAATCAGTTACTTTTTACTAAACGACACAATATACGTAACTATGGAATTTGTATGAAATATCTTAGTGTGACGTCGGTCGTAGAAAAATGAAAAACAAATGACGGACTTATTATTCTTAAATAGAAAAAACAAAATGGTTTTAGTTAATTCTAGATCTGTCTTTATTTAGTAATCAAAATTTCATATTTTGTCTTGAATCTAGTATACGTCCCAATTCATCTAAAAATAATATTGCTATTCGACATTTGCGTGACATGTCAATCCCATACATTTTTATCAGAAGAAATAAACAAGAAACGTTAAGGTAAACAGAGACATACATACAAAATCCTTTTCTTTTTAAGATAATTTCCTTAATGTTTTTCTCTATAACAAATCTCCTTCGAACAATCTATTTTATGTTTTAAACCAGACTTGTTTACTAACTACAAATTAGGATATAGCCTTCAAATCACCAAAATGTATATATTTTTTGCAGATAGGCCTTAATAATAAATAAATAACTGTCAATAGTCGCAAAAATACGTTACGAAACACGAGAACTTTGTGTTATTGAAATTAATCTTCATTTTTATCGATTAAAACGATTTATCTGACTTGACGGAAGAAAATGAAAAATGATTTTTATTGCCATACTATTTCCTCGACGGTTATTAACATGCGTAAGACAGAGACATCACAGGTGTTGCTGGCTCATTGCGTCGTCGCATTATTACAAATCAAATCAAAATCATTTATTCAACGTAATAATCATAGATAAGCTCGTTGAAGATTAATTTAACATTTTTGAATCTATGACTTCATACTGTTTGGCAAAACGTCACAACGCATCTTGTGGCATGTTTTTGCGATTTATTGTAACGACGACGCATCTCTCACGACGCAACGGACCTACAACGTACCGTGTGACCTTGCCCTAATTAGTTGTAACTATAAAGTTCGACTGAAAAATTTACTTCTGTTTTATCTTGATAGAATCTTTTCAATTTTAGTTTAATGTCATGTATTTTATAACACAAATATGGCTACAGGTTTGTCTTTTGATCTCTTATGCCTTTGAAATGAAGACAGAGGTAGGCAAAGGCCCACCACAATATATATATTATAAGAATGATTGGGTTACGGACGACGCTCAGTGGGTAGGCCCGCTACAAGGTGGACCGACGATCTGGTGAAGGTCGCGGGAAGCCGCTGGATGCGGGCAGCGCAGGACCGATCGTCGTGGAGATCCTTGGGGGAGGCCTATGCCCAGCAGTGGGCGTCATACGGCTGATGATGATGAAGAATGATTCATGTATGTATGTCAATACCATTTTATTTCCGTAAAAATCATGACCAAATACACATAATTTCGGAACAATTATCTCTTAGGAATATTGATTCCGTGAAACTTTATCCAACGCAATAATTATTAAAAAATATGTATTAGTCGACCACGATCCTACGGCGGGGCCGCTTCGCCATAAATTAGTGTATTTAATTATTAATTTCTTTAAGTACGAGATAAGATATATTTGAACAACCTGACTGGGACTGAAACTTCTTTTATAGTTTGCGCAGAGTAGCTTTGAACAGAGACTTACAACATTTAGGAATGTGTTTATTAGCTGAATCTCGAAAATTGCGTTTTTTTAGCCGACTAAGGTACTTGTCAAAATAATTCCTCTAGCACAAACCTTATAGGTTCAATCACCCCTTGCCAACACATATCTATACAAGAAGTTCAAAAACGATAAAAAAATCTGTTTAACCAAATAATTTCAGCAGCTTCCTCAAGTACCCCAGGGTTTGGGGTCACATATACGGAAGCCCTCTTTGCCGTGGTACTGTTGGCTGGGTCCGGTTGACCTGACTATGGTAAAAAAGATATCTGAATGGTTTAATACCTGTCACAATACGGATTGCCATATCCATCTTTTGTTTTTATAAATGCATTTTATTTTTTTATTTAAAAAAGTGCAGCCACCTTGTCTAATATTACTTGTAGGTTTCGAACGTTATCCTGTTTGTCACAGGGTCCTCCCTCCCTTACCTAACCTGTAGATTTGACAGCCCCGGTTTTTACAGAAGTGACTGACTTCCAGTCCGAAGAAAAAACCAAACAAGTTAGGTCACATATTTCCGTAACGCATTCTCGAGTGAGTGGCTTTCCTATCCGATTAGGAATTAGTGATATGTGTATATATGTATGCTCTTCTTGGTCTTCCCCTTCCTCTCTTTCCTTCTAGCTTACCAACCAAGAAGACCAAGAAGAACTTACATGGAACAGATTAAAGAAAAGGTTAACGTCGTGTCTTATAGGGAAGTCAAGGAATTGGCCTTTGACAGACTGAAATGGAAAAGGCTACACCGACAAGAGCGTGGCTCTAAAATTGATAATGATGTATGTATGTACAGGGTGTTAGTGACATCGTAACGAAAAAAAAAATGGAACGCCTATTTTATTGTACTAAAAACGATGGTGGGTGTTTTTCTTGTCGCAAATGTTTAATTAAGATTTTCAATTTTTACTGTGCCGCAATGTAAGTCGAACAACGCGCCACACAGACGCTAAACTTACGCGCGGCTACGTTACGCGTGTGAGATACGATGTTGATATCTAGGTAGGAGTTTTCATTCTCTTGTATTTAGATGCTTAGTAGTGGTTCAACGTTTAAAAATGTTGTTTGTTGAAGTAGAACACCTACTGCCACGATTTTTCACGCACGGTACCTACCTACCAGTTATTAAAACGTTCCTAACTTATTAACAATAAAAACCCTACTCTTGCCTTACCTTAATTGTTATTCCTTCGGATGAAGTACCTAGGTAGGTACCCTAGAACATGTCACGTCACGTAGGTATGCAACATCGCGTTTCCTCCGCGGTAGGTAGGTATCACACGCACTCACAAACACAACACCTTGCTCTTTAATAAACATCAACAATCTTCCATACTTTTGCGCAGTAAATGGTCTATGATCTATCATCATAGTCGACACTACTCATTTACAGAATGAAACAAACACTCACAAACACGAAAAAAATATCCTCGAAAAACATCACGCGATTCGGGTCAAGCTTAGTATTCGACTGAGCGGAAGCGCGCGGCGGCGTTAGCGCAAAGCATCAAAGGCGCCGACTAAGGGCGCCGACGACGCACCGGCCGCGGCCGCGTCGAGCCGACGACTAGAGAGAGAGAGAGAAGTATGTTTATGGTGCAAGTGACAGAGAAAGAAATAGTATCTGTTCGTATGCCTACTTTATTGGCGAGCGTTGCCCTTGACCCGTGCGCCGGCTATTCACCTGCGCATAGCTGAAGTTGTAGATACGTTATTATTATTATTGATGACATTGATAAAATTTAATAATTAGTAATTTTTATTTGTTTATTTTAAATGTGCGTTCTATGCAGCTTAAAACACAATATGGGACTGAAAAAAATCTAATTTTTTTATGAATTTGGCGACAGGAAACTTCACTTGATACCTATCAACTCAAAGAAATACCTAGTATCTGTTCGTAATGCCTACTTTATTGGCGCGCGTTGCCCTTGATCCGTGAGGCTATTCACGTCCGAGTATCCATCAAGACAGATCAAACAAGCCCTAACTCGGAGGTCTTGCGTCCCAGGATCCTTTAATTATGTCTTAGAACCTTCTTGGCCTATGTGGTCCAGTGGTTGAGCGATGGGATGCGGAGGGTCCGGGTTCGTATTCCGGTGGGGACATATCACAAAAATCTGTTTATAAGGCCTTTGGTTGGGACGTTACAGGCTGATCACCTGATTGTCCGAAAGTAAAATGATCCGTGCTTCGGAAGGTACGTTAAGTCGTTGCTCCCGTCTACTAGGTACCTATGTAATCACGTAGCCGTTACATGAATATTGTACACAGAACAGGATAGGTTTAATTAGTTCTTTACTGATGATTTAACAATGAGATTTAAAACTACGAATAACTTAGTACTTAGTACCTCGGTACGGTACCAACATGTAACAAGAAAAATAAGATCACTCCACTCGGACAATTTTTTTCTTTGAACATGCCGACATTGCCTACGCGGCGGAGTTGCCGAACTATCGATAGGTAGATTATCAATTGTTGAACTTGAAAATTGTCTAAACTATCGAAAGTAGTGATAGTACATTTAGATCGATACTAGCGATAGTACCGATAGGTCTTGCTTTGTAACAATAATGGGTATTGATCTAAAAGATTTATTTATTTTCGATTTTTGTGTAGCGAGGTTTTGCGTAGGTACTTACATACTAAGTTGGTGGATGGTTGACATAGTAGGTAACTAATTACCTAATCTGTGGTGGTTGTGTTAGTTGGTTGTTAGTTATTCTAATGACAACAAAGAATACAATTATTTACTGTTTCAACTGTTTTAGGTAGATAATGGTGCTAATTCCTGTAAATACCATCTAATTTTATTTTAGGTTATATCTGTCATTTTCTTATCCGCCGAAAAGGAAAGGGACGGGTAATCGACAAGCATAAAATTTATGGAACACACGTCAATTTTAAGCACAAATCTAAAACAACCGTCTAAAAATTCGCCCGGGTTATTCATTTTTTTACTCATTCTTCCTAAAATTAAGAGCTGTCAATCATCCGTCCCTTTCCTTTTCGGCGGATAAGAAAATGACAGGTATAACTTAAAGTAAAATTAAGAGATGTCTGCAGGAATCGGGGCCAATGGCCCTGATTCCTATGAGTAAATGAATGAATAACCCGGTCGAATCAAAAAGGTATCTCGCTGGTAACTTAATTCTGTCGGTTGTTTTAGATTTCTGCTTAAAATTGACGTGAATTCCATAAATTTTATGCCTGTTGATTATCCGTCCATTTAAGAATAAGAATAAAATAAATTTATAATTTACGATAGACAGAGAAAGAAATAGGATCGGTTCTTAGTGCCTACTTTGTAGGCCGCGCCGCCGCCGCGCCGCCGCCGCGCCGCCGCCGCGCCGCCGGCGTGCGGCGCGGGGCGCGCGGAGCGGGGCGTGCGGAGCGGGGCGCGCGGCGCGGTGCGTGTGGCCGTTGACCCGTTCGAGCAGCTGTTGTCTCCATTACATCGAAAATTTTCGATAATTTGTCATTATTGTTTTTTTTATTGAAATTTGGGTTCTATGCAGCTAAAAGCACAATATGGAATTGAAAATAATTAAAAACAAAACTCAAAATTTCATGAATTTTGCGACGGAAAATTCCACTAGATATTAACTCAGAATCATGGTCTGAATCATCCCTTTCAGTATTCGTTACGATGTCACTAACACCCGGTATGTATGTGTAAAGAGACAAAACGAAGTCTCTGTAATCTTACACTACTCTGCGCCACCCATGGCCCGCTTGGTCGCGATCGGGCGTCTCCGAGATCGAACCAGCAGATTACACTCGTATAAACATTATAAATTATATTTATTACATTATATTCCTACAGAGATATTTGTTTAATTCTATCAAACTCGAACGCATGCGCGCCACGCCCTGTGGAAGATCGATTTACGAATCGTTTAAGTTCATCGAGCTTTTTTATAATTACCGTTCTATTTGCAATTCGTTTCTAATTTTGAATGATATGATTAGTGTTGTTATGATAATGTTGTTTGGTGAATTATTAGTAGTATCTATCTTTTTCTAGAGTTGTTTTCTTTGGTAGACTGGAAGTGGTATAAACCCTTAATTTATCTTAAGTACAGTTTACACTAACACAGTTGGTTCGTTATAAACAGCGATACGGCTCACCACCTATCACGCTGGTCTGACAGTTCATCCTGCGATGTATGTCCCTCTGACTAGCCCAATAGGGATATAGTCGTGAGCTTATTTATTTAAGAGCTGCGCTCCTGTCGGGGAGTAATTGCCATTCTTTTCTTCTTCCCGCCAAATATCTGATACGACACGTATTGCAACTTTTCTTTTATTTGTTTCATGAATGTTCTCCTAGGTCTACCCCTTCCTCTCTTCCCTTCAATTTGTCTTTCTATGATGTTTGTTATAAATGAATCGTGTCGTATCAGGTGGCCAATCATATTTCCTCTCCGGTTCTCTATAGTCTTCATTATGGTTCTTTTTTCTTCAACTCTCTCCAGAATTTTTTATTTGACACCATTTCAGCGTGAGCTTATGTTATGTCGCAAGAAGGAATTATGTCTTTTCCAACATGTTCAACTAACGAGACCGAGTGGTTCTTCACCTGTCATTATACGATTCATCACAGATAACCTAGAGCTTCGTATCAAGAGTATAATTTTGTCTTATGACTATTTGCGACTCCATTAAGAATTACTAGCACGGTCTCCAATCAAAACATCTTTTGAAAGATTTATTTCAAACGAACATCTCACCGAGTTTGTACGAGTGTGGGTACTTAATTCATCTTGCGATGGATGTCCGTTTGGCTACCTCAATAGGCTACTTGACAACCTACTCAAATGAGATAGTTTTTACAAAATGTCAAAACAGAAATTTTCCTTGGAGTTTGTATGCTAATACTGTCCTGTGACGTCATCAATAAAAGCGGTCAAACATCGTACTCATTCTTACTTAAGAGATTGATTTTTGACCATCATAGATTGGCTTCATAGCAATGGCAAAACAAGCTTTCCATAACAAAGGGTGCATATTCAAGGCTAGGATTGCCAAATCTATCAGAAAAAGATGTGTCAAAACCTTCATATGGAGTATAGCCCTCTATGGATGTGAAACTTGGACACTGACACAGAAGGACAGAGAGAGACTCGAGGCCTTTGAAATGTGGTGTTGGAGGAGGATGGAAAGAATAAGTTGGACAGAAAGGGTTACAAATGAGGAAGTGCTAGTAAGAGTAAGGGAAAAGAGACAAATACTGAGAATTATTGAGGACAGAAGAGGCAAGATGATTGGACACCTAATAAGACACGACGAATTCATTAAAAACATCATAGAAGGAAAGCTAGAAGGAAAGAGAGGAAGGGGAAGACCAAGAAGAGCTTACATGGAACAGATTAAAGAAAAGGTTAACGTCGTGTCTTATAGGGAAGTCAAGGAATTGGCCTTTGATAGACTGGAATGGAAAATGCTACACCGACAAGAGCGTGGCTCTTAAATTGATGATGATGAGATTGGCTTCTATTTCTAGATTTGCATTTTATAATTTACCGTTGACCCAGTCGAATACCCAATTAGGCTATAGTCGTGAGCTAAAGTTATATTACGCGTTATTTCAAACGGGATTCTCTACTTGCCCGAAACCCGACACCAACAGAACATCGTACTTACGAAACAAATCCCCAGAAACTCTCTCCCAAGTTTTATAATTAGTAAAGAGGTGATTGTCTTATGCTAATGTCTTACTTCAGTAAAGGTAGCGGCCACACTCGTACGCCGAACAAACATCTATATTGACATTACATTAGGTAGCCCACGGTAGCTTGTGTTTGTGTGGAGTGCCTTTAGATGGTGCGATCATCAGTTCATCCGTCGGTGCAGGAAAAGCTAAAATTCAAATTCAAATTCAAAAATATCTTTGTTCAGTAGGGTGTTTATTTTAGAAACAATTTCTATTCTTATAGCATTCTAATCATAAAGACGACGTCGAACAACCTCCGTGGTCCAGTGGTTGAGCGTTTGGCTCACGATCCGGGGGTCCTGGGTTCGATTCCCGGTGGTGACATATCACAAAAATTACTTTGTGGTCCCTAGTTTGGTTAGGACACTACAGGCTGATCACTTGATTGTCCAAAAAGTAAGATGATCCGTGCTTTGGAAGGCACGTTTTGCCGTTGCTCCCGGTTACTACTTACTGATGTAAGTAAGTAGTCGTTACATGAGTCATGTCAGGGGCCTTTGGCGGCTCAATAGTAACCCTGACACCAGGGTTGATGAGGTTGGTACTCCACCTGACAACCCACACGATAGAAGAGATTGTAAAGACAAAGTGTGCGGCGGGCCTGTCGTCCCGTTGCCAACATTATGCGATGGACGGGACAAATTTCGAAACGGCCATCAGACCGTATCGCTTTTAAAGATTTGTTAGATATTATAAAGTTAGTGATTATTTAGAAGATATAAATGCATGGGATTAACTGTCTAAGAACTGATATTAGGCAGCTAAATTACTCAATTATAGAAAATAATTTAAAAAAACTAAAAAAATAACATGAATTTTGCGTCGGAAAATTCCACTTGATATCATCTCAGAATCATGGCCTCAATCACCCCTCAAAGTTTTCGTTACGATGTCACTAACACCCTGTATTATAACAAAAGCGTATACATAAATACTTAATGTTAGTATTATAATAGTAATTAATGCAAGCAGATATAGTACGCACCTGATATAAACAAATACCCATCTCTTATAGTCATTTTCCTTTTTCGTTTCAGCTATGAAAGATTTTACATTTTCAAAAGTGATTAAACCCATCGTCGGCTCTAAAAACCCCTGAATGCCTCAACACGCAGACTCATACAGATCCTTATTACAAAAACACTAAGACGTAAAATAGTTCTCATGCAAATGTATGTAATATGACCGGCGGCAATCAAACACAGAAGATAAATATTTAAATGAACTTCACCTTAAGATGGATTTCTTAAAGTTTGCTCTTAAGGAGACTGTTATATTCAAAGAATATGGTTATTCTGCTTATTTACTCATTTTCTTTTTTGATTAAGTAGATGAGTCTAAGTTGATTTGTAGGAAATCTTCACTTAAGTTCGTTAATTTTTATTTTTATTTTTTTATTTATTTTATTTAGATAACCAACAGCTTATAAAAACAGAACATATAATAAAGTATTTAACAAACCAACTTAAGCTACTTAAAGGTTACCCTAGATAGGTTATGCAGATAGAAAAGTACATTGTCATTATGAGCAGACTTGTGTAAACCCGCGCCGCGGTTTGCTTACGTAAAGTACATAACTTTAAAGGAAACAGTTTTTATATAATGATATTTAATAAATTAAATTAATTATAGACTCAAAGTTGTGTTGATTTGGACACACCCCACTTCATACTAAACACCTCGTTTTACACAGACACTACACATTGACGTTTTCGTACATTCGCATCTGTGTGTGTGACGTCTGACGCCCGTACGATTGAAGACTAAAGTAAGACCGAGGGGTGAGGTAAACCTAGCTCAGCCGTTGGTGGGGAGCGGAGAGTTTTATTCCTTATTATATGGTTTGGATAAAGATGTACCTACTAACCACGTTAATTGTTTTTGTGACATGCAATAAATTAGTAGTTTATATTATTAGTAATTAGTAGTAGTTTTAGGCGGATGAAACGTTCGTTATGTAAAAATTGACGATTCAAAGTGTAACTATGTTACCTACTGAATAAAGTTATTTTTGAATTTTGAATTTTTTTGAATTAATATGAATATGTATTTTGACATAATTTACTTGACTCGAATGGCTTTCACCAGTAATGTGAGTTGTAAGGTCAATGACCTCATCAACCCTGGCGTCAGGGTTTACCTAACCACATCATAACATAACATAGCATTAGCATAGCATAGCGAAGGGGTTGGTAAAGGCCTTCTTTTATCGTGTGGGTTGTGAACTTGTGAGGTCGACAACCTTATCAACCGTGGTAGGTGTATAGTATACAAACCCACTCCTCGTCAGTTCTGTTGATGTTCCACTAAAAGAAAAAAAGAAAGAAAGAAAAAAAAAGAAATAATTAGGTAGATACACAGAATAAAGGAGTGAACAAAATAATAAATTTAAACCTTATCTCTAATAAAAAAAGAACATCAGCTTAGCAAAAAATTCAACATGCCAATAGTATTCTCACCATTAAATCATATCATACAAACAATAGAAAATTCTATTTTGTCAAAAGAATTAACTGTATTAAGAAAATTCGTTGTGCTAATGACCTAACACGACCGTAACGGTTGACACAACAATGTGACTTTAAAAATCGATTTTAACGGAAGACATTGTTTTCACACGTTTCTCACACACATACAACATAAACTCACGCTTTTAATGCATAATAGGGTAGACAGAACCACAAGTAAATCGAAAGACAACTTGCAGCCACTCTTGATAATATAGCATAACTCCACAATTATTTAGAACTTTTAACGTATCCATGATGACGAAAAAGATTGAAATGCGGTGAAAATATAACACTAATCAATAAACAAATGACTACTTTTGGAAAAAGAATTCCATGTATTTAAAATAAAATTAATTTGAAATTAGAATTCTTAGCAAAACAAAAATTATTTTGATTTGAAATGGCCAGTACTGCAGAACGGCAATTTTATAGATAAGGACCTAATAAAACATAAGAGACTATAGTGACTGTGGTGTTGTGGTACACCAGCTTGGTTCTCTTGGTTATCTTTTTTGATGACATCTGCCCATCTCGTCTTCGGTCTTCCTCGTCTTCTGGACGGGTCAGATTGATCATCTGGTTCCCAATGTATTCGGGTAGTCTCCTTCTCACGTGTCCAAACCACCGCAGCCTACTTTCTTGGAGTTTCTGCGGTGTCGATGATTTTAAATATTATACCAAGTTATATTTAGATGATGTGGCTCTGCCCAACCCCTAAGGGACTTCAAGCGGTGGGGTTTGTATGACATTGTTCCCAGATAGCGACTGTAGGGCGACAGTTCCGACACAGAAATTTGTCATCCCACCGCTGGGCAAATATTTAAACGCAATACATGTTTTTAAAGCTTAAAACAAATTGACGTAACTTAAAATAAATTCAAACATATTCACTTTTCTTTTCGGCGGATAACAAAATGACAGGTATAGCTTAAAATAAATAGCAGTCAAACACATAACCCTCCTTTTTGCATCGCCACAGTCGGTTAAAATATAGATGGTGTCTGCAAAAAATCAGTACCATTATTACTAAATCTATACAATAAAATTAAGAATCAAATTATTAGTAACATAATTATAACATTTGAAAATATTTTATTAATAAATTAGTATGAGTATGTTCGATACCCCCTCCGGTAGATTGCGGGGAGGCCTGTGCCCAGAGTGGACTATATATAGACAGTTTATGTGTATGTTACATTTCAATACAAAACAATACCAAAGTATCTACCTGGTAATAAAACCACAAATATTTGTCACTCTAATAAAATGTTGAAAGTATGGATTTACACTGCTTTGTTAATTCAAAACTTCTTGATAATTTAAGATAAAAAGGTGTTTATGTATGAGGCAGTTGTAAACGGCACGTGCGAGGTAGACTTATCGCTTAAAGTAATTCCTTTAGACAACACATTGAGTCATTAGAGGCTCATAAACCCACGTACAATTGTCATTGATAATTATGACAATTTTAAAATTTAAAGAAACATAATAAATTTCTTCTATCGTGTGGGTTGTGAGGTAGAGTACCAACCTCATCAACCCTGGTTTCAAGCTTACTATTGAGCTGCCAAAGGCCCCTGACATGCCTCATGTAACGATTACTTACATCAGTAAGTATTAACCGGGCTCAACAGCTTAACGTGCCTTCCGAAGAACGGATCATCTTACTTTCGGACAATCAGGTGATCAGCCTGTAATGTCCTAACCAAACTAGGGACCACAAAGTAATTTTTGTGATGTGTCCCCACCGGGAATCGAACCCAAGACCTCGGATCGTGAGCCCAACGCTCAACCACTGGACCACGGAGGTGTGAAAACTGCACTTAAGAAACATGAATAACTCACTGCTTTCAAGTACAAAGTAACAAAAAATAAGTAATGTTCCAAATTCTGTGCTTATTTAAACAATAGAAATTATATATTTTTTTCAACTTTTAGTACTTTTGAACAATAAACACACATACATAACATAAACTGCCTATATACGTCCCACTGCTGGGCACAGGCCTCCCCTCAATCAACCGGAGGGGGTATGGAGCATACTCCACCACGCTGCTCCACTGTGGGTTGGTGGAGGTGTTTTTACGGCTAATAGCCGGGACCAACGGCTTAACGTGCCCTCCGAAGCACGGAGTTCGTGCATAATTATAATAATATGTCAGAATTCTAACCCACTCCTCAAAAACAAAATTTTTAAACTTACACCCTTTTCTGTGTCAAACAATATTAGCGATGCGCATGCGCACGTGTTTGGTTTGAGTAAAAGCCGTGACGCGCCCGCTTCACGCCCCGCTTACGCTCGTGGCGTGAACAACTTAACATAAAGAGCTTTTTGTTTGTCAAAACTAATACGAACCACTTTTCAGTTCATTTGCTCGAGCTACTGGTTTTCTTGAGTTAAATATAATACGCGATAGACCAATAGGGCTAACGTACACAACGTGATAAAAT
Organism: Pectinophora gossypiella; assembly: GCF_024362695.1. Lineage (NCBI taxonomy): Eukaryota > Metazoa > Arthropoda > Insecta > Lepidoptera > Gelechiidae > Pectinophora > Pectinophora gossypiella. Next base: position 15,130,242 of record NC_065417.1, read on the forward strand.
TATCGATTAAATAAATTTTGTCGGAATCGACAAGTTTGTTTTTTCTCCTAACATGTGTGCCACGTGATTTTGTTCGAATTTTGACAGAACGCCGTGACTTATTTGGGTTTACAAATTAGCACCAATCGACAAAACGTCATAATTATATCGTCAGGGTCGATAAAATGACCGTGCCAGTAGGTAAAAGGCAGTTTTAATTGAAAATATTTTTTTCTATGTTTTCTTCTTTCCGATCTTGTCGGAATAAATATAACACTATGATTTTGCAGTCAAACGCTGCGCAAAGGTTTATAGTGTATAAATATAATCGAAACAATATGTTTGATTTAATGAAATAATATTATGTAGTTATTATATAGGAACACAATATTACTTATACACCAGTCACGAAAAAAACACCAAAATCTTGTCCTTTGAGAAACTGGAACTGAAAAAAATCAACTATTTTTAAATTTACGTAAGCGCCAATAAAGTGCTCGTATCGCAATGCTACCCAGACAGATCGACGCAGAATAAAACGCTGATTCCGAATATATAAAAAACTCAAAATACCTATTTTGGCGCTTACGTAATTTTGCCTTTCCAGTGACGATATGAAGAACCGTCACAATTTAAGAACACTCGACAGTAGCGACACCTGATGGGAGAAATAGGCAACTTTTACCCGCATTATAATTTTAGTTTACCAAATAATAGATAATTTTACTAACTAATGCTTTCGCAGTCGTAAAACATACCATATTTTATTAAACTTCAGCTTTACAATACAAAATGCGCCAGTAACGTCAAGTATTTTATATCGTCGAAGAGGCATCGTTCAGTTTTTGCTGCAACTTCGTCATTTTACAACCTAAACTATTTGAGACCAAACTCTTGCACTATACGTGGCAAAAACGCTATGAGAAATGTAGAGTAAAGAGGGTAGCGTAGACGCGACACATCATTCAGGTTCAGATTTATTTATTTCATTACTTAGCTGACTCATTTTAAATACAAAATTATACAAAAAAGTAACATAAGTATCCATCAGTTTCAAATAACATCATAGAACATCGTTTCATCGTTTCGTTTCATCGTTTCATCGTCTTAGAATATCAATAATAAAACATAATGTCCACAAAAGAAATCAGATTAAAATAATAATTATTAGGTACAATGTTAACGTATCATCATTAATCACTACTTCTACTTTTGCCTATATCTTGGTTTACACTGCCTTTTTACCGACTTCAAAAAAGGAGGAGGTTCTCAATTCGACCGTATATATATATTTTTTACCATTTGAATCGCTCTGTTCAAGAAAAAAGTTCAATTACGGTTGCCATAATTTGATTCGTGTTTATTATCCCTTCAATGGAGTGCGATCGCTTATCATCAAACGGTTTCATAATATCAACCTTGGGACTTTTTATCAGCAGTAGCTGCAAGTTGTCCTTGGTTACTTGTGGTTCTGCCCACCCCTTCTTCTTCTATTGTGTGGGTTGTGGGATGGATTACCAGCCCCGATACTGACCCCGCCGGAGTTTTCGACGATTTACCTTATTCTAGGGTCGATTAATTCTTTCAAATATTCTTCCTTTTAGACGACGCCCTGAGCCGAGGTTCGCGCCCATTTGGGCACCCTCAAGCCTGTTGTCTTAAATTATGTACCAGGTGAGAGCCCTCAGGGCTTCCCATTTGTCCGGCCAAGTAGTTAATGCCATATCTACAATACCAATATCTAGTCACGTCAAAAAAAAGAGATTTATTACCAACCTCATCAAACCTGGTGTTAGGGTTATTATCAGCCGCCAAAGGCCCGTGACAAGATTCATATAACGACTTCCAGTAAGTACCGGGATTTACGGCTTAACGTGCCTTCCAAAACGCGCCCCTTTAGCGTATCTTTGAGTAAGAGTGTATGAAATGCCTCCTCACTACCGTCCCAAACACGTCATTACGTTATATCGCATCTACCCTCGTTTACTCTATGCCCTGCGCGCGTACCTGTCGTTGCACGCAGTAAAACTCTGTTTTACATACCCGTAATATTTTCAACGTCGTAAACCTAAGTGCAGACAGACAGACTTCGGCCACGTTTTATATATGAGCAGTATGTTTACAATTATTGCTAACGTTTCACTATAACAGTAGTTTAATGTCACTACGTTAAGGTAGCTTCTGAATAAGACTAAGTGTAATAAGAAACACAATAATCTTCATGTCTCCTATGGATTGTGAGGTCAACGCCCGGCCAAGTAGTGAATGCCATCTGAAGCAAATGTACAATAAGTCAATATCTCCAATACTTAAAGGTTGCCTGGAAGAGATTGCTACTTAGCAATAAGGCCGCCTATTGTACTAATTCTATTCCTCTTTTGTTTTGTACTTTGTTTTTTCCTGTTTGTGCAATAAAGTATTTGTTATGTTATGTTATGTTAATAAGTCACCAACTCACCCTGTCACGGTCAATTTTAATTTTATGGATTCTCACGATATACAGGGTGTTAGTGACATCGTAACGAAAACTTTGAGGAATGAATCAGATCATGATTCTCAGTTGATATCAATTGGAATGTTCCGTCGCAAAAGTATGGAACTGAAATTAATTAAAGAAAAGACTAACATTTTCATGAATTTTGCGACAGAAAATTCCACTTGATATCAACTCAGAATCATGGTCTGAACCATTCCCCTCAGTATTCGTTACGTTGTCACTAACACCCATACCTACTTGTATGGCTACCTGTATGTACTTGTACGGAGTGTAAGTGACATCGTAACGAATACTGAGAGGAATGATTCAGCTCATTATTCTGAGTTAATATCAAGTGGAATTATCCATTGCAAAAGTATAGAATTGAAAATAATTAAAATAAACTAAAGCAAAATCATGAATTTTGCGACGAAAAATTCCACTTGATATTAACTCAGAATCATAGTCTGAATCATCCCCTTGACTATTCGTTACGATGTCACTAACACCCGGTATTATAATTAAGTATGCTGATTTTGTCGATTGGTGCTAATATGTGAACCCAAATAAGTCATGTCGTTCTGTCAAACTCATTTGATAGAAATTTATCCTGAATTTTAGCTGGACAGTGAACTGTCAAAATTTAGGGACACTCAACAGCTGCCGCCTCCATTTGAGCCTCTAGTTTTTATCCTCATTTACCTCACCCCCAATGGATTTAACGTTAGTCTAAATGGCCGTAAATCGTTAAGAAGTTTCCCTCAATCAGCGCTCCTCGCTGTCGACCCACTAGGTTGGATTAATTCTTTCAAATATTTTTCCTCTCAGATGACGCCCTGAGCCGAAGTTCGCGCCCCACTGGGCACCCTCAGCCCTGTTGTTTTAAATGTTATACCGGGTAAGAGCCTTCAGCGCTCCCCATTTGTCCGGCCAAGTAATTAATGCCATCTGCGGCAAATCTACAATAAGTCACGTCAAAAAAAAAGTTACAATTTGAATCGTCAATTTTTACATAACGAACGTCTCATCCGCCTAAAACTACTGCCGCTTCTCACAACCTGTATAGCCGGGGAAAAGAAGCTGCAAGAATAACCTCGGCACAGGGTCCTTGACGTTCTTTAAAAAAAATAAACAAAATAACATAAAATATTTTTATACAATTGAGGAATTTAGCTGCCTAATATCAGTTCTCAGACAGTTAATCCCATGCATTCATATCTTATAAATAATCACTAATTTTATAAGTCTCCAGGTTGTGGCAATACCTTGCAAAATAACGTATGAAATCTTCACAAATTCCAACACCGAATACGTAGGGCTCGTCATACGTCAGCCATAACACTACAAGGCGTATTTACAACCTTTATGCTCGCTCACGCATTCGATTCGATTTGAGTTTTATTGTAAAACGATCCACAAAGGGTCCTTAACTGTAATACTGAAGGTATAACCCGCGCAAAACACATAGGTATTTCTAGCCAAGGGGTGGCATACTAGCGAGCTATCTAGTTATTTTGTTCGGGTAGTAAGCTATATAACGGAAGAGTGAAATGACATTCGACAGATTCGAAGCTCGTGTTAAAGCTCGGAGTGGCGCCACTATTGTGAAAGTAGTTTAATATAGAGACAGGACAGACGAGCGGTTGGTTTTAGCTCAATAGCAAATCAAATTACAAAAAAAAAAATGTCTTTATTCCGTAGGTAACATTGTTACATTTTGAATTGTCAATTTTACGTACATAACGAATGTCTCATTCGCCGAAAACTACTGCAGATTCTCACAACCTGTATAGCCGAGGATAAAAAGCATGTATATGGACTTTTTTTGAAGTGACTTGTTGTATTTTAACTACTTGGCCGGACAAATGGGGAGCGCTGAAGGCTCTCATCCTGTACAACATTTAAGACAACAGGCCTGAGGGTGCCCGGTTGGGCGCGAACCTCGGCTCAGGGCGTCGTCTGAGAGGGGAAATATTTCAAAGAATTAATCGACCCTAGAGGGTCAATAGCGATAAGCGCTGATTGAGGGAAATCAAGATCCTGAAGTGTTTGGTGTCAAAAAAAAAAAAAAATACTTATTGTAGATTTGCCGCAGATGGCATTAACTACTTGGCCGGAGTATAGATACGGTTCATTATAGACTTGAATACAAAGATGAACCATTTTTTGACATTACTTATTGTAGATTTGTCTCAAATGGCATTTACTATCCTATGTGAGCTTATGAGACGCTCGACAAACTCAAATATACATTTTAAAACCGCCCGTTTGTCGAGTGGTGGAAAACCATCGCTATCATCGTAAAAGTGTCATCGCATAGGCATGTGGGATGACACCATAAAGTGACGGATCGTAGGTGTTTATTGTCGCAATGTCCACTGCACGCTACAACCTCTTTGTTATTCTTCCTTATACACAGTATGAAGTTGAATGACCTTTCTAGTTCAGTAGGTATGTTTTTTTTAATAATATAGGCTCGCGTTTGACTACAATCTCACCTGATGAACCACGCTTACTTACTTAGGTTATAACGAGATGGAAAGACAGACGACGGCAGACTGTTTCAATCCTTCGCTGTTCGTATTCAAGAGTTTTGGTGCCATAGTAATACATTCTCAGACGGATAAGTTCTAAGGATATATATTATCATTATTGTTACTTGGCCGGCACTTTACATTTTGACCAAAAATTTATGAAAAATACAGTTTTTTTAATTCGAATAAAACCGAAGATATTGACCCTACAGCTTTGGTGCCATAGTAATAAATGCTCAGGTGGATAAGATCTAACGGAATATAGCAAAATTATTTTTTGCCCGGCACTTTGACTTCTGGGCCGAAATCCGATGATCTCCTTTTATATCTATCTTTATAATCATTTTTCAAAATAATTCTCATTCATTCAGCTAATGAATTTTAACTCACGAAGCTCTTCGAAACAACATCAAAATACGCTCAAGACATCTTTCTCACTTTATGCACGACTTGCATTAGCTGCATATTGCACCCAACTGCATTGTATGCAAATATCAGACGTGTTCATTTGAACAAAAAAAGCAAAGAAAAAAGAAGGCTACTACCGAATCGCCTCTCTGGCTTTTTACTTTATACCTCAAAAACATAACTCGAAGACAAAATGTCTCTGGTTTTGTTTTTCGAGGTGCTAAGTCACGATTTTAAACTGTTTTTGTGGCCATTTTTTTTCTGACTTCGGAGATGACCTGAGATGTTTGTTATTATTGCATACATACATGCATACATAAACTCACGCCTACTTCCCACCGGGGTAAGCAGAGACTATGGAATTCCATTTGCTTCGTTCCTGACACAGTTCACTTTTATTATTTCATACTTGTACAAATATGTATCTTCACAAATCTGCTTTTTTTGCCGTGTTTATTGTAGATTTGCCGCAAACGGCATTAACTACTAGGCCGAACAAATGGGGTCATATGGGCTCTCACTTGGTACAGATTTTTTACGTCAATGCGTCCGTCACCCAGCGCTCCCCATTTGTCTGGCCAAGTAGTTAATGCTATTTACGGAAATTATCCAATAAGTCACGTCAACGTCTCTTTTTGCGAATTAGATAACCGAATGCGCAGGGTGCGTGGCAGCGGAAACAGCCTCCTAAAAATTGTAGCAGCCTGTGCCCAGAGTTCATTTTTTGAGCACTGAACAAAGGCTCATATATTTCCGAAATCCAGCTCTTATTTATAAGTAAATAATTAATATAAAATTAGCTATTAAGTTTCATACTAAGTAATCACTGAAAATGTCATATACACCCACTCCTTGCGAGTTGTTAATGTCTGAAATATATATATTAATATATATATATATATATATAAATATATATATATATATATATAAATATATATTATTATTATTATTTGTGTGCAATAAAGTGTTTTATTATTATTATATATTTGAAAAAAAAATAATAACCCCTCTCCTTACATTGTATTCGTGACTATGGTGGCGCCACCGCGATGTCCTCGTTAAAATATCTTTCATAGACACAAACCTAGAAAACTAAACATTATTCAAATATTTTTTTTCTTTCGAAACGTCAAAAAGCCGGTGACCTATGGAAATCAGTTTATGGTCCTCAAACAGAGAAACTGTGTGTTCACTGTCGGTCACAGGTCGCTGTTGCGTCAATACTTCAATAGCGAACATTTCAATAAGTAGGTAAAAATATATTCGAAACCCGAATTCGACTTTTTAAATTCATGTTTGGATATATAATTGATATCACGTGATTTCAAGGATTTGTGCTCGGTTAAAGGCAATACTTCACTTCACTTTGTCACTTTGTGAGACTGTCCTTTGTTTGGAAAGGACTTTTCAGGCTTGAATCACCTAATTGTCCGAAAAAGTAAGATGATTTAGTGCTTCGGGGGGCACGTTAAGCCGTTGTTCCCGGATATTAGCTGTAAAACACCTCCACCAACTCGCATTGCAGCAGCGTGGTGGAGTATGCTCCACAACCGGAGTTGATTGAGGGGAGGCCAGTGCCCATCAGTGGGACGTATATAGGCTGTATGTATGTATGTAAAGGCAATACGCTCGCCCTCTATCACATGCAACTTAAACATAGCTCGCAAAGAGTGGCTGTATATACACTTCTCATCAAAAAAATCGAAACACCTTGCAAGTTTACGTTTTGTCAGGATTATCAGAAAAATGTGTACATTTAGGAATAAATGTTAAATGTCGTTTAATAGTGAGTAATATGAGCTTATCAAATCTTAATGTTAATGTTCTAAATTTAAATGAATTTTTCATAGGTTTCGTATTTTGTTAAATGAGTCATTTTTATTCCGTATGGAGTATAAAGGAAATGGATAAAACAACACACGTAAATGAAAAAAAAAGCTAAAAAACGTTTATTTAATAACTTGTATTCCCTCCCCGAGCTCTAATTACTGCTTCCATACGGTTCTTCATCGATCGGATGAGAGTCACGATCACATGCTGTGGTATATTGTCCCATTCCTCTTGGATTGCATCTTGCAGCTGGCTAAGTGTTTCTGGGGCAGGATCTCTTGCTCGAATTCGTCTCTTTAATTCATCCCACAGATGTTCAATGGGATTCATGTCCGGGCTTCTTGCTGGCCATTCCATAATAGAGATATCGACTTCGTTAAGATAATCTCGTACGACGCCCGCGGTGTGAGCCCTAGCATTGTCGTGCATGAATATGAAGCCGCTGCCAATAAAATGTGCATAGGGCATCACATGAGGCTCGAGACACTCTTCGACGTACCGATGACAGTTTAGTGCAGGCAGACGTGGCCCAGACACGAAAGCAAGCTCTGTCTTACCGTCGGCGCTGATTCCTCCCCAAACTGTCCACGAACCGCCACCATAGCTGACCTTTTCTTCAATGCAGCATTGTGCATAGCGTTCTCCGTCTCTTCTGTAGACCTTGTTCCTTCCGTCGTTACCATACAGCATAATTTTACACTCATCAGAAAAGAGAACTTTGCTCCACTGTAGGTATGACCAATTTAGGTGCTCACGTGCAAAGTTAAGGCGCGCTCTTCGATGGTCTGCAGTTAATTTCGGCCCATTTGCTGGCTTATGCGGTACCAGTCCACGATCCTTCAACCTTCTTCTAATTGTAGAGTCACTTACAGCCACCCTTCGTACAACACGAAGCCGCTGCTGCAGTTGAAAAGCGTTAAGGCGTCGATTTCTTAAAGAAGTTGTTACAATAAATCGATCATCTCGCTCAGAAGTGACCCGATTCCTGCCAGATCCTGAACGGCGCGTGAACAAACCAGTCTCCCGATAATGTTTATAGACTCTATGAACAGATGACAGGCTTAGATGCAGTCTTGCAGCCACAACACGCTGACTAAGGCCAGAATCCAGCAATGCCACAACTTGGGCGGCTTCTGTGGGCGAAGTATCCATACGTTTTAGAAAAAAAACCTTTTTTCAGACGTCCCAAAGTCACAGTATTGAAATAAAAAACAAAAAGTTTAAGGATAGGCGCCAATTTTTAGTTTTTAAACGCTAAATGTACTCCAACCCTAAAAACACATTTGTCTCAAAACAGTGATTCATTTCGTTTATAAGATAAACAAATGAAATTCTAATTTTGAATTTAGAATTTTCGCTTATTACTGTAATGGCCAAACTGCCAGCTATACATTTATGTATTTTTTTTCATCGTATGAATTCTTTTTTGTGTTAAATTCGGACAGAAACAATGAAAACGGAAGTGTTTCGATTTTTTTGATGAGAAGTGTATTATATATTCCTGCCTACCCCTTCGTGGATACAGACGTTATGTTACATCATCGATAGATGATGAGTAGAACTGAGAAATAAGCGGCGAATTAAAATTCCCATTCAAATAATTCCCTAAATGAGGTGGGCAGAGGACAACTTGTAGTGGCTTTTGATGCTCATCATCTCCCTAGCATTATCCCGTTTTTTCACAAAGTCCGCTTACCTAACCTGAAGATTTGACAGGTCAGATTTTTTCACTGAAGCGACTGCCTGTTTGACCTTCCAACCCGAAGGGAAAACCAGCCCAATACAGGTTAGATCACATACTTCTGAAACGCATTTCTCGGGAATGTGGATTTCCTTCACCGCTGAGCACGTGATAATCATTTATTCTTCAAAGATTAGTTCAAAAACGAATCATTGGTTTAGGCGCGAGGGAAGATGGCATTAAGTACTTGATCGAAAGAATATTCCAAGAAGATGACAACCTTAGTTGACTTCCAAAAACTTCACAGACTTTCCGAAACGCGCGGTCTGGCCTCTCACCTCATCTTGTCAAAAACACTCATACAGCCTAGCATATTTACCTCAAGCAAACACAGGTACACAACTATGTATTGAATATTCATAAAAGCATTTGAGAATTTGACTTAAAATTTCACACAAACAAACGCGTTCTTTTTTTTATTTTGACGCGCGCCCATGGCGCCCTGAGGTGAATGCATTTGCGTTAATTTGAATAATTTGGATTTAGTGTTCCTTGTAGTTAACACAAAATACAGATAAATAGCCTATAATCGTCACACTTCTGGGCATAACCCTCCCCTTGACCAATGGAGCGGCTTGGAGGTGGTGTGGAGCATACTTCGAGCAATTTCTGACCGGATTGGAATAAGGAACTTGTTTAAATTGAAATAGAAATGTATTATTGCGACCATGTGTTCGTACAAAATGTGGTGTTATGAAAATGCAGAAGTACTTATTACTTAGTATTATAGTATCAACATGGACCCGGTAAGGGCACTGCAACTGGTAGAGAGGACAACATACTTAATTATTAGCAAATATATATTATATTATCATACTATATTTAAAAATAAAATATAAAAATATCTAAATCTTTTATTTATTTTAAAAGGTTTAGCATGATCTACTCCGCACGCCGGGCGTGTATGAAACGATTGATGAATGTGGAGGAAGCAAGAGAAGTGTGTCAAGATCTAAGCAAATGGAATTTCATAGTCTACGCTTAGGCCGGTGGGAAATCTGTACCGTCGGTGAAAAGTAATACAAGTCCAAAATTCAAGTTTTGAGAAAATCGAGTTTAAAGTTAAAAACATTCTAGCTCGCGACTTATAAGGAGTAATGGAATAGAAGTTAGATGTGTCGATAGGTGATGATGGAAGGTTTCTTTTCTAATATTTAGTTATATTTAGAACCTAAACAGAAATGGTAGAGGATCAAAATAAATTACATGTATCAGTTGACACCAACTTTTATACTGTGTAAATTGATACAAGTCTACTTATACCCTTTTACACACATAACTATACAAAAGTCATCGTTGATATATCATATTTCAGTTAACAATTTTACAGTCTTATTCTACAAAAAACAAAATGTCTTGGAAGAAAGTTTATTTCATAAAGTTGTAGAAAGGCAAAATTCTATTTATTTTCTTTAAAAAGTAAAGAAACGTAACTTATATCAATTGACACAAACGATAAACTATAACGAATTTGTGTCAAGTGATTTAACATGACTTATTTTTTCGGTTTTATTGTGTAAAATGATACATGTTTTTACGAAAATCAAGTAATAAATACATATAAAGATGGTACACGTATTTATAGTGTAAGGTGGCGATAATAAGATATTTTTGTTATGATTTTACTCTCAAAACTCATAAATAACCGGTCAAAACCACCACTGCTGCCCGCTTCAAAACCACTTTTGGTTCATTTTTGCAGTCAAAATCTTACAAACTCAATTATGATAATATTTCTACCCCTAACAAATGAAGGTAAGAGGAATCATATTAAGACTGGTCATTAGGAATGTTTAGGGCTAGCCTGGCAGTATGGCCTGGAGATAAAGGTGATGTACCTACGTACTTTTAGACCAAAATCACATAAACCGGTAAGTGTTACTTCTTTCCTGCTGAAACTATTTAAAAGATCACAACTCATTCCCCTAAAGTAAAGTAAAATTCGATATTTCGAATTATCAAAATTCCCGGTCTAATGGTAGCCCGCAACATTGACAGAACTATAAACGGAGTCGAATCAATGTTGACGATAATAATAGGTAGTGAAAATGAAGATCATTGGTTCACTTGCAAACCTATACGTTACACAGGGCTATCCTCAGGGTAGGTCTTGTCACCTTTACCATGGTCTGTTATGATTAAGCTAAATGAGTTCGTTTCCGCAAAACTCTACACCTAAGCACACGTGGGGGACTTTCCGCGTATCCTCGCGTATGGACCACTATTGTGAAGTGAGCAAACTTCCCACTATATCATCATCATCCTCCTGCCCTTATCTCACTCTAGATGGGGTCGGCACAACATGTATGGGCAAATGTCCCATCTTCTTCTTCTTCTTCTATCGTGTGGATTGTGAAGTAAATTACCAACCCCATCAACCCTGGTGTCAGGGTTATGACTGAGCCGCCATAGGCCCCTGACTTGACTCAATGAATACTCGAATGTCCCATATGTAATGTTATTTTAATGGGCTCAGTTTTCCGCATAAACGCAAGTGGTCCATTATGCGTGCTTTTATTGACTATGTAAGCCAACTAACTCCTTTCAGAAGCTCAAATACCTCCTGGGATTTTACAAACTTTGTGACCTGGTTTAATTAAGGGGTTGTGCCCGTGGTGTTGCCAATTATTTATTCTAATCTAATCTATCCTACAAGATCCCACTGCTAGGCAAAGGCTTCCCCTTCCTCTTTCTATTTTCCACTGTCCTGAGCGTAATTATCTCTTATGTAATCAAAATACAGAACAAAAATATTACCGGTGGTGCTCAAGAGTTCAGACTAGTTATTCCCTTTATAAAAATGAGGAAACTCGACAAATTTACACCATTCAACGTATTTGAGAAACTGGTAATCTTATCTTGAGAAGATGTGGCAGATCCCGATGCTGCCGATGCCGAGCTGGATCCCAGTAGGACCTTAAACCCAAAAGTACGTACGATCATCTACGTCTGTGTAGGTTCAAAAATACCACTACCGGCGCTTGCATCAAAGATCTAACCAACGTGTATTGAATGGTTTGCATATTAATTGGAGCTCGATAATATTTGGAGCCATTATTTCACGTCTACAACCTCCTTAGCAATGAAGGCAGCGTTCAATCTGCCACCGCTTAACCTGCATGTAATCAAGAAAACTATGTAAAACAGCTATGCTTCGAGCTAAGGGAAGAAGACTAACGACAGTTATGACAAATCTCAAATACCTCTTGACTAACCCTGCCATGGTGATAACGACGCCATGATCAGGACCCACAACTTATTGAGGTACTGTAATTAAGTACTACAAGGTGGCTATAGCAGAAAGAGAAAAAACACGGTTTGGTCTGAAGTACTAACTTAACCTATACCCATTCGCAATGCGGATCAGATATGGTTTGCTGTGGCTCTAGACAAAATGTCTTCCCATAGACAGGTTTATGCGGAGGTCACCCTAGGATACACACTGGTGGCGCATGGAATCGAACTTGTATGTATCTTTATACACGACACGTTATTGATATCCAAGATCGTATTTTCTGAAATATTTTGATATATATTTATTTATATTACTTTTCACGAAAAAAATTATTTGGTGTTTGATGTTACAACTAAAATTATATCATTAAACACGGATCGTGAGAATTCAAGGATTGCGTGTATTTTAATATATGTTGAGTTGCATTTACTTACACCAAAATATTTAATGAAAATCTTCATTTCACTTTGATGCAAGTTAAGATGAATTATGTTACACGTGTTATATCAGCATGAATCCTTCACAAACAGTACTTATATCACTGAACACAAAAATTATCTCCGTATTTATAATAGCTACAGTTACGAGAATTAGACAGAAAGAAAGAGAATTTTTTGAACATGAAGTGTGTGCTAATAACTCAAAAGTGATACAACTCGAGTTGTATTACTTTTCACCGACGGTACAGAAATAAGCTTGAGTTTTTGTATATAATATGTACTATATTTTAATAAATTTATAGCACTTTTCAAGTATTGATTTATTGAGTTCGGTGTAGCTTTTTCTTGGAGAAGCAGAGTGTAATCTCTGTGTAGGTACCCTCCGATTGGCCACATTATTTTTCCATAATATTAAAACAATAGTAAATAATTAAATTACTAAAAGATGAATTATACAATTCTAATCTTGAAAAAGAAACCAGTCCAAGATGGTGAAAAATGAATGTCATTTTCTTTTTGATTTATTTTAAAATTTTAATTACGAATTAAATCTCGAATAGTCGACAGCGCATTGATGACGTCAGTAGAACAGTAGTCCCATGCTATTTTGGTAGAAAATTTACATTGAAAATGTTTCGTAAAAAGTTGAATAAGACTCCAAATAACCTATTATATACAGAACCAAATTAAAATTAATTTATTTTTAATTTTCCATACTGTCAGTGTTGCCTGTGACATGGGTTTGTAAATCATAATTTCAGGATGTCCCACTTAGTTGAGCCGACATTTTTGACACCTCACAGTAACTAAGGTCATGGGTTTAAATCCCAAAAACATTAATTTTCTCATAGTTCCATTGTTAAAATATAAAAATCATTAGCAAAAGCGAATCTTAATTTGTATTTTACATAATGAAACAACAAGAACTACTTATAATAATTATTTATGTATTTGCAAGTGGCGTAATTTGTGAACAGAATTATGAATAATTACATTATACAAATACGATGCCCTAGGTCAAGAAAAACAATAAATTGGTAATACCTAATTATTATGTACACTTATACTACGAAAGGATTATCTGTAAAAAAATGAGTATTAGTTATTACGATTTAAGAATAGACGTCAATTTTACAGTGGGTATTATGAAGTTTTTAATAGAGTAGTTTCCAAGTAGTCAAATCTACTTTTTACTAAACATCAAAACACCAAATTACAATGGAATTTGTATGAAAAAGCAACTTGTGACGTCACAGAAAAAGTGACAAAATGACGCATATTTTATTGGTACATTTTTTTCAATAAGATTCAAAAGTAAGTTAAGTAAATAGAAAAAACAAAAAAAACTGTTCTGTCACCATTAGATCTGTCTTTATTTGATAATCAGAATTTCATATTTTTTTAGTTTTTTATTTCTTTTTTAATTTTTTAATTTAATTTAATTTAATTCGAACATTATCTTTGACCAAGGAAACTACCCAATTCTCAATATTAGTGTTCCATATTCAAACGTGATACAATTGCAATAAATCTCTTTCGATTTTTTTTCTCTGGCCGGCACTTTCACATTTGAGCCGGGCGAAGTATGAAAAGCCGATGATCTCCTTTTTATTTAAAATCGAGTTTTGTAGAAGGTAAATTCGGAAGCGTTTCGATTTTTTGATCAGAGAAATAATAGCATCGATAAACACGTTCATCGATATCAGTCCAGTGGTTTAGCAGCGGATCCTACCAGACTGATAGACTGAAACTTACTTTCATCTTTATAATTTTATTATAGATTTAAGCCAATCTATTTTATCAAATCACATGACAAAGCCACTGGCTACAATTTTATCATGATTTACACATTTATCACGCATTTAAAATCAGAATGCACCGATCCGTCAAAATCTGTCACTATTTGTCACCAACAGCGAATTATTCACAGATCTTCTCGTTACAAACTGAACTTTATCTCGACGACGTTAGATCTACAATAATTGATATATTGAGAGCAATAAAAATGGTAGCAAGTTATCGATCATAGTTAAACGGTGCGTTAACGATCGGCTGAGATCGATCATCGTGTAATACTATTGTAAATAACTGGGGGCGAATAGTGATGGGATGTTTCTGATTCGGATACTCGTTTCGAATATAACTGGTTGCTACTTACGAAGACTGCCTTTCATAACGACTTTATCTACATGATTTATTTATACATACCAATATAGAAGATATAATCGAGCACAAAACTTGGAATCCACGTCATATCAATTATCTTCTAGAATTCAGTGGTTTTGAGTCCGACCCGGGATTCGAAGCTGTGAACTTACGATGTAAGTCATGCGTTCTCTGAACAGCGCTATTACGGGTTCTAGGTCGATGATGAAAAGTTCATCATCGACCTAGAACCCGTAAATCATTCTTCATCAATCATTATTTACTTAAAATCTTATTCGTTTATGCATTTTGTATGAAGTTCGCCATAAATCGATGTTTCTTATTATTTATTGATTAATACTTTAAGTCAAAGATAGTGAACAACTACACTCACAATTCATCACAAAACATCTACTGTGGGTTGTACGAAAGTGTAGGTAAAAGAGTAAGATAATATAAGATTAACGAGTAAGAGAGAGACGGGTATGTGAGACAGATACGCTAGATATGTGTGTGTGAGAGAAAAGATATGACTGAAGACGTATTTGGGTGACGCCAACAAACTACGGTTTACGGTTGTACTTTGGCGATAGTATTAAAGTGTATTATGTACTGATGTAAATTTGTTTATAAATAAATAAGTAATAAATAAATAAGCGAGAGATATGAGAATGAAAGGGACGGAAGAGGAATGGAGAGTGTCGTGGTAGGCGTCGGTGAAGGTTTTATTCATTTTCTCTAATTCGAATATTATATTATGTGCTGTTAAAACATTTTAGAATAATATAGGGAACCGACACGGCCTTACGGCTAGGAAGATCCGCGGAAGGCCGGAACGCGGGTCCGGATTCCGCCCTAACGCCCCGAAAGACGTCAGAGCATCGACCAGGCCCGGCACCGGCCGCATCCGCTTCCCGTCCAAACCCGACTCAACAAGATACAGAAGGATAGAAGGCAAGAGGGAAACCACTGCCCTATTTGTCCCTAAAAAGCAGCATGGAGAATGCTACACCGACAAGAGCGTGGCTCTTATATTAGTGATGATGATGAGGATAGTTGAATGTTTGTTTTCTCGCTACCTCCCACGTCTATCCCAGGAGTTCGTACATATTATTTTTATAATCCATTTGACTTTACTTTTAACATGTGTGTAGTGTTTAAAATCCCTTTGAAAGAGTTTTGCTACTAGGTAGATTTTTGAGTAATTTCTTTTTGTTTTTTTTTTAGTAAGTATTATTTCGTTTTCATATACAAATACTCACAGTTATAGCACCTCACTATCACACTATTGTGGCAGCTTCCGGGCTGGTAGCAAAAACTGTTAACTTTGGATTACACGGATGACACATCACCTTTTTATAGATTCACTTATTTGATTCACATATTTCCACGACTTAAAATTATGATTTAGAAGTTCTGTGTTGATTTTTAATATCTATATAATATATATATATTCAATTCTTTTGTTTTATTTTTACTTATTTATTTTGAGCCATGGTAGCCCAGTTGAAATTATTAACATTTAATATGTTGTTGTTGTGTTGTTGACTGTCAGTACTATTCAGAAGCGGAGGACAGGAGTCCTAGTATGGCTTTGTAATAGACTACTCTGGGCGCCATCAAACTGCCCTATTTTTCCCTAAAAAAAATAGCATGGCGAATGCTACACCCACAAGAGCATGGCTCTTAAATTAGTGATGAATATCCTCTTAAGACCGAAATTTCCAGACACAATAGTTAAACAATGCGGTTTGGATTTATAAAGAACATTAGGTCTTAGGAGGATATGTTGTGAATAATTATGAATGCAGAAGAAATTAAATGGGTGGGGAAAGCGAAGCGCAGACTTAGGAAGAAGATTTATGATACGGGTGTAAGTAGGACTGGAAGAGGGAGGCCTAGGCGAACATACCGCGATCAGATCCATGAGGTTTAAAGACAAGCCAGGTAAAGAGTACTCTAAACCGGCGAGCATGCATGAAGTATTTGATGACGCCACAAGCCCATTAGCAATGTCCATTAAAATATATAATAAGCTCCCAAAGTACTACGATGAAACTAAAACTAATTTATTTATAAAAAAATCTAAAAACTATGCTAATTATAAAGAGCTATTATACAGTAGACGAATTTTTAAATGATAAGTTTTAATTTTAATACACACTTCCTCTCTTCCCTTCAACGTTGCTGTGCCCTACAGGATCCATGTTATAGTTCCTATGCCTATGTAACACTCTATTGTACTACATGGAATGCAATAAATAATTGAGAATTGAGGGTGGAAGAAGCGAAGATGGTGCGTCAGGATCGTAATAAGTAGAATTCCTTGGATGTATTGGCCTACCCCAAACGGGTATGACCTTCAAACCTTCAAGAATTTCCATCTGTAAGGCCGGCAACGCACTTCTGACTTATATTTAAAAGAAAAAAATCTAGACTACGTGTTCCAAAACCTCTGAACAGCAACAATAGAATTATGCAAAGTACATGATGATATAACGCTAGAAACTAAAATAGAAGGGTATCAAATATTAATCACTAAGGTTTCAAAGAATCATAGACCCGGTCGCGTATTTAGAATTACTAGTTCAATTGAAATTTAAAATTATCTTTATTCAATATGTAACATAGTTACACTTTGAGTCGTCATTTCTTAAATAACTAACGTTTCATCCGCATAAAATTACTGCAGTTTCTCACAACCTGTATTGGCGCAAGGCGCTAGACTTTAAAAAAAAAACACAACAGCAATACGTCCCCGCGCCGGCTGAGGGTTAGTTCAGTAGTGTCTGATAGCTACATGTTCTATCTGTCAACCAAGCATAGTATTTGTTCATAACCTTACTTTAGTATCAGTATCACGATGACAAACAGAATTAGGATAACCTCTATTTTGCGCTTTCAATCTTTGAATAGTATACCAATATGTTTCGCGACGTTGAAAAGTAGAAACATTCTAGCACATTTTAAAGCATATTATTAACCTAGAAATGTTACTTCATTTTTTCACCGTCTGGGACGTATTGGAGTAGGAATTACGCGCGTTTTTCGCATAGAAATCCTACATCAGTTCATCTCAGCCGGCGGGGACGTATTGTACTAGCATTTCTAAATACGCCCCCGGGGCCGATTCTCAATTGTATTCGAACGCAACATATGTTCACATGCATTAGCCATTGTCTTACATATCGTAGGAAGATTTGATGGTCGTTTAGTAATAGTTCGTGACTAGAAAGCTATTACGATTCGATTTGTCGAAGTCATTAATTAATTTGCCGACGATATTAGGTTTATAGAGCTGTATGTGCACTTCCAATGAGGAGCTCGGTGGCGCAGCGGTTAACGCGCTCGGTCTGCGATTGTTGAAGTAAAGCAACTTTCGCAAAGGCCGGTCATAGGATGGGTGACCACAAAAAAAAAGTTTTCATCTCGAGCTCCTCCGTGCTTCGGAAGGCACGTTAAGCCGTTGGTCCCGGCTGCATTAGCAGTCGTTAATAACCATCAATCCGCACTGGGCCCGCGTGATGGTTTAAGGCCCGATCTCCCTATCCATCCATAGGGAAGGTCCGTGCCCTAGCAGTGGGGACGTTAATGGGCCGATGATGATGATGTGCACTTCTCTGCTGTTACCGACCCCGCCAGCGTGGCCGACGAGTAAATATTGGGGTTAAAAACTGAAGGCCGACAAACTCTTATCCGACATGATTTAACTTCGGGAATATGAAAATCCGACACTTCTTTATTCCGACAATACATAATTACATTTCCTAACTTTGATACTACTCTACTCCGACAAAACGTTTTTTCGACATGACTATACTAAGAAACGATGCGAATATGATGGCATTCTATCTCGACAGTAATACTACACTGATATAGTACTAGTTGTAAGATTTTCTTTTTTAAGTTATGTTAATTCTATGTTTAATGAGAAAGAATGATTTTTTTAAAATATACTTTATTTATTCGCAGATATGAACCGGGGCCACAACGAAAATGGCTTTCTTCAAATCAAAAGAGGTGAGTATATTTTCTTTTTCACCAGCCATCCGTCTTATTGAGTTAGGAAGCACATTTTAACTTCCCTTATAAACAAACCAATAACGGCCTCCGTGGTCCAGTGGTTGAGCGTTGGGCTCACGATCCGGAGGTCCCGGGTTCGAATCCCGGTGGGGACATATCACAAAAATCATCTTGTAGTCCCTAATTTGGTTAGGACATTACAGGCTGATCACCTGATTGTCGAAAAAGTAAGATGATCCGTACTTCGGAAGGCACGTTAAGCCGTTGGTCCAGGTTACTACTTACCGATGTAAGTACGTAGTCGTTACATGAGTCATGTCGGGGGCTTTAGGTGGCTCAATAATAACCCTGCCACCAGGGTTAATGAGGTTGGTAATTCACCTCACAACCCACACGATAGAAGAAGAACAAACCAATGCACTATGTATCTTTACCCATACTATATCATACCATTGTACTATGTGCTGAGTGAGACCCTTTTATCCCAGGACGTCCATCACCACCTTATGATCATTCTAATGGACATCCTCCTATGTTCTTTGTAATTATTTTGTGATTTTTTTTAAGTGATGTTATTGTCTTGTCTTTGTGTGTAGCGTCATTTTATAATAAACAATTTATATTCTATTCTTTTCAATAACCATATTAATATTATAGCAGTAAATCGGAAAATGAATAAGTATCTATCTCAATAGCGTTATCCCGTTTTTCACAGGGTCCGCTTACCTAAGCTGAAGATTTAATAGGTCCGGTTTTTTACAGAAGCGACTGCCCGTCTGACCTTCCAACCCGCCCAGTGTAGGTTAGGTTAGGTTAGTTTAAAACCACCCCAATACTGGTTAGGTTAAGTTTTAAGCTGACAATTACTTCCACACAATATCCCAGGAAGAGGAAATGACTGAAAACCAGCGCTGGATGGCGCCATAGCATGGCTCCATCACAGCACAAGCTGAGCCATTTCCTTTTGCCCGTATTCGTAATATTCATAATTACCTAGTTCTTATAGCAAATGTAAATTGTTACTGTCAATAAATTTATTTTATTCTTATTCTTAAATTGGAAAACAATACCAATCGTCGATATTTCCAAACTAAAGTAGGGTAGCCATAAACGTAATGAGGATCACAGACCACACGGGTTTTATGCTCGTGCGCAGATGAAATTAAATCAATTGATATAGAGCCACCATGAATCAGGCGACAGTACGACTGTTTATTGATTGAGCCAGGGTTTGACTGGTGGGTGACCATAGGTTTAGGTTATTCTAGGAACTGTTTTTTTTAAGTGACTTATTGTAAATAAAAAAAGAAAGTACGATGATCCGTGCTTCGAAAGGCAGGTTAAGCCGTTGGTCCCGGTTACTGCTTACCGATGTAGGTACGTAGTCGTTACATGAGCCATGTCAAGGGCCTATGGCGGCTTAATAATAACCATCACACCAGGGTAGATGGGGTTGAAAATTCACCTCATAACCCACACGATAGAAGAAGAAGAAGTAGGTATGTACTTATTTTTCTTGATCGTGTGGTCACCGCACATTTGTCACCTTATCCAACATTTCAACGGTTTTACGACCGATTATTTTCCAAAATCTTTTAAGTTTACGCTCGTGTAATAGTTTAAAATAGCTGCGTTTTAAAAACGTCCGGCTAATTTACGGTTTGGTTGGAAATGAATCAAATTTTACTGCCAATGCGGCGATTCGAAGCGACATTTAGACTTTGATGGTGGAATTTTTAATTTATGACTGTCTCGTGCTCTTATTTTTTACATGGTTCTTTTTTATGTTCTCAGGCGCATAAATATCTATTTAGCATAAAAGTATATTTGTTTTAGAAAAATAAAGGTTAGTGGCTACTTAAAACTGTTTATTTTTGTTACGAGTAAGTCAGACAATCAAGTAATTCAAGCCTGTAAAGTGCTTACCAAACAAGTGGCGATGAAGGAACACATCGTGAAGAAACACCCACATTCCCGAGAACCTGTAGTGACCTACCCTGTATTGGGCTGCTTCTCCCATCGCGGGTTGGAAGGTCAGACAGGCAGTCCCTTCTGTAAAAAACCGGACCTGTTAAATCTTCAGGTCAGACTAGCGGACTCTGTGCAAAACAGGATAATGCTAGGGAGATGTTGAAAGTCCTTACCAAATAAAGGACAGTCTTACACGGGGAATGAAATCGAATTAAAATGGTTAGGCTTTATAAGCTAAAACGCGATCCCATAGTCTACGGCATAACATAACATCACTTATGTATCATCACCCAAGGGTTAGACAGATGTACAGTACAGTCTTGAGCAATATAATGTACCCACTTAAGGACTCTGTCGCACTAACGTATTTGACATTTAGTGAGACTTACAGTTCAATTTGTCAAAAAAGTTAATGTGACATGGTACCAAAGTGTATACATATTAATGCTCGTGACCGTACACCCACTCCTCGCCAGCTATGTTTAAGTCTCATGTAATAGGGAGCGAGTCCATTGCCATTCATCATCATTATCAGCCGTACGATGCCCACTGCTGGGCATAGGCCTCCCGATCGGTCCTGCGCTGCCCGCATCTAGCGGCTTCCCGCGACCTTCACCAGATCGTCGGTCCACCTTGTAGCGGGCCTATCCACTGAGCGTCGTCCGACACGTGGTCGCCATTCGAGACCTTTCCGCCCCAGCGGCCATCGGTTCTCTTCGCTATGTGTTCTGCAACTGCCACTTCAGCTTAGCAATTCTCCGAGCTATGTCGGCCATTGCCATTAACCAGGCACAAATCTTAGAAACTACGTGATATCAATTTATCTAATATGATCCAAACATGAATTCAAAGTCAAAGCCAACCCAGGTCCAACGCGCAGATGATTCTCGATTGTCCGGTTCACACTACGAATTTTTACACCAAATCTTTTTCCGTGTACGCTGTGAGACTGTGGAATTCTCTGCCACCCTCTATTAGACAAGCCAAATCCTTGCATATTTTTCAAAATCTTCTTCGTTATTATTATGAACGTCAGTGTGGTTACTCATAAATTATTATTTTGTGTGTACTATTTATATAAGTAGGTTATGGTTATGTATATAGATTAGGTATATATTATATTTGTAAGTATGTTATATATTTATTTGCATGTATTCTATTGGTAAAATTGTACTTTATTGGTAATAAGTTGTACTTATAGTCTGTACCCGCAATCTTTCAATTTTTTTTACATTTTTCCTCACCTTATGGTTGTCTGGAAGAAATTGCTTTAAGCGATAAGGCCGCCATTTGCCATGTACTTAATTAAGAGACTTTTTGTAATTATTTCTTTTTATTTTGGTGCAAATAAAGTGTATTTGTATTGTATTGTATTGTCAAAGTCGAATTCAGTGGTTTAAAGCCACAGCCGGGATTCGAACCAGGAACACTGCGATGTAAGTTACGCGTTCTCCGAACACGGCTATCACGGAGTCTGCGACATCCTCGGAAGAAATGCACCTTGAAGATAAAAATCTTTCCCAGGAGTCGAGGCCTAAACTATGTCCTGGGCGCCACGGCAAAGTTCACGCGACTTGCGTGTGCGCATAGCACTGCGCCTGCGCGTGTTATCTAGCCACACTGACCTCTACAATGCTCTGG
Source organism: Pectinophora gossypiella (assembly GCF_024362695.1). Taxonomy (NCBI): domain Eukaryota; kingdom Metazoa; phylum Arthropoda; class Insecta; order Lepidoptera; family Gelechiidae; genus Pectinophora; species Pectinophora gossypiella. Next base: position 15,152,665 of record NC_065417.1, read on the forward strand.
ACTAGTGACAAATAAAGGAGCTCTTCTTATTACATAAATAAAAACATAATCACGGGAGGTGGTAGGTTGGGGTAGGCAGAGACCACAGAATTTCATTTACTACGATCCTGACACACTACTTTCGCTTCTTCCACTCTCATCAAAGACTTGTCGACCTCCGTGGTCTAGTGGTTGAGCGTCGGGCTCACGATCCGGAGGTCCTGGGTTCGATTCCCAGTGGAGACATATTACAAAAATTACTTTGTGGTCCCTAGTTTGTTTAGGACTTCACAGGCTGATCACCTGATTGTCCGAAAGTAAAGATGATCCGTGCTTCGGAAGGCACGTTAAGCCGTTGGTCCCGGTTACTACATACTGATGTAAGTAAGTAGTCGTTACATGAGCCATGTCAGGGGCCTTTGGCCTAACCCTGACACCAGGGTTACTACAGAAGAAGAAGATCAAAGACTTAATACATGCTCCCCAGTTTAGTACTCTTGACCTGGCTTGTCTTTAAATCATTCTGGATCTGGAACATTCTGGAACATTCTGGAACATTCTGGAACATTCTGGAACATTCTGGAACATTCTGGAACATTCTGGAACATTCTGGAACATTCTGGAACATTCTGGATATGTTCGCCTAGGCCTTCTTCTTTTAGCCCTACCACTTACACCCGACTATCATAAATCTTTTTTCCTAAGTCCGCGCTTCGCATTCCCTACGCCTATCTGATTACTTTGGATGGAAATTTCTTCTGCATTTATTACATTTGACAACATATTAAACGGGAACAATTAATATAATATTTACCTACTAAATACTAGTGCTCAGCGGTGAAGGAAAACATCGTGAGGAAGCCCACATTCTCGAGAAATGCATTTTCGGAGGTATGTGACCTAACCTGTATTAGGCTGGTTTTCCCTTCGCGGGTTGGAAGTTCAGACAGGCAGTCGCTTCTGTTAAAAACCGGAATTGTCAAATCTTCAGTTAGGTAGGTGGACCCTGTGAAAAAAAAAACGGGATAATGCTAGGGAAATGATGAAAGTCCTTACCAAATAAAAGACAGTCTTACAAAGTGATTTCGACAACGTCCCCATTGGCAATCGAATCGAGCTAAAATGGGTAGGTTTTAGGTAGGCGGACCCTGTGAAAAAAAAAACGGGATAATGCTGGGGGGATGGTATATTATTTACTTACTAATCATTTCATATTCAATTGTAATAATAAATACTTACATAAAAGCAGATTAATAAATAACCTCTCCGTTTCTGTATAAATCTATGTAGGTTTGAAAAGTACGTGCCGGAGAAATAAAAAAAAAATCTTTAAGAATCACCCGGCAGAGCTATCCACTCCAGCGCACAGAGATCAGTGTCTAGGTAGCTGCGCAAGCGCAGTAAATCGCGGGTTTTGCGCATGTACCCGCGCGGGTGGTCCGCGCGGACGGTATAGATGGCCGTGTTCTTATTAATACATCACCTGTACTATATTTCAGTCACTCACCACTTGGTCGTGTGCTTTTTGGCTTTTTGTTCTGATGATAAATTATTTATACGATTGCTATCGCGATGATGTTAAAACATCTGTCATAACAGTTAAAGTCAGTGATCGGATAGTCAGGCGCATCACTACATAGTATAAAACAAAGTCGCTTTTTCTGTCGGTATATCCTTATGTACGCTTAAATCTTTAAAATTACGCAACGGATTTTGATGCATTTTTTTTTTTTAATAGATAGTGTGAATTAAGAGAAATGTATATATGTATAATAACATCCATTAAATAGTGGAGAAATACTGTTATTTTTGAGGTTTTTGATGTGATGTCGTAAATAAGTTTTTCTGTAGTGTATTTAGTATCAGCATTACACCCGAGCGAAGCCCGGGCGGGTCGCTAGTATTTACCAAAAATTCGCCAGTAGACTACTTAATATTAATAGCACTTTTTCGTATCACGGGTTCGAATCCCAGCTTGGGCTCTAAACAAAATAATTATAATCATCATCATAGGTAATTGATATCACGTGGTTTCCAGGATATGTCCCCGGTTAATGGCCATAGGCTCGCCTTCTATAACAAGGGAATTAAACATAGGTGACGAGCTGTGAGTGTATACTATAGACGTCTTCCTACCTCCTTGGGGATACAGGCGTGAAGCTGTGTTGTGTTTGTTTTATAGAAATGCCAAAAACCGGGATTATAAAAATTAAAAACCGATAGCTTCAAATAATTTCATTTCATTTCATTTCATTTATTTCGGAAACAATAACAATATTGTGTTCGAACACATCTAGTAGATTTTACATACTTACAAATTATAAAAAGTCAATATTGAAACAAAAATAATATCTTCAGAATTAAACATAATTTTAAACAAGCCGTCAACTAAAATACATTAAAAACATCGATTAATATACATGCGAGACATCAATTAAAATACAGTTAATAAGTACAAATAATATTACATAAATGTGAAATTAATATTAGAATTCAAAATATCATTAATCAAGATTAAACACGATTTAAAAACAGACATGTCATCAATAAATTTCACTTAACAAGACCACATAAAAACAGTGCAAAATAAACAAAATGTAATTATTAAAGTGTGAATAAATAATAAATTTCAAAACAAGACTCAAAATTCATCAACATGATAGCAACACTTTTGTTAAAGAAGCGCTTTTAATTTCCGTTCAAATATATGCGAATCCGAAAGACTTTTCAATTCCAGGGGCATCCTGTTAAACAGTCTCACAGCTTGATACCGAGCACAGTGCATTGATATTTCTAGTTTTGGTCGTATAACATTTTTTAGATCCTTCCTTCGCGTATTTTCTCTGTCTCGCTTCTCCGAGTCAGATTCAAAATTAAGTCGCCGTTTAATAAAGCCCATCATTACCACCAATATGTATAAACTCGGTAAAGTTAGGATACCTAGGCGTCTGAAGTGGTCTTTACAGCTCTCCCATGGAGGAATACGCACCATTGTACGTATAGCTCTTTTTTGTACTGCAAAAGCTCGTTTCATGTTATATTCGTAACTATTTCCCCATAGTGCAATACTATAGCGAAATTTTGATTCCACTAACGCGTGGTATACCGTTTTCAATTGAGGTGTAGTTAAAACATCTCGCAGAGTTCTAAGTGCATAGCAAGCAGAGCTTACTGAGTTTACAACAGCTGACACTTCTAGTTTCCAGTTTAACAAGGTATCAATATGAACTCCCAGAAATTTAACTTCATCAGCCGAGGTGATTCTTGAATTACATAAATTGCCACTTAAAATGTCATTATTTCGAGATGTCGTTTTAAAGAGTAGGAGCTTAGTTTTAGATACATTAATCTGTAAGTTATTTAATGTGAACCATTCTTCAAAAGCATTTAGAGTTTCATTTACAGCATCCACCTTCCAACCTTGAACAGCTTTGGCTCCAAGTTCAACTGCCAGGAGCTACTCTAGCATTTGGCACCGCCCATAGAACGGAAAGGGTTAGTACAGGAGACGCTTTGGACTCCCTCAGCGAATCGATAAGTTCTATGGCGCGCTGCAACTATACTTGTTTTGTAGGCGATCTTAATATGGATCTTACCAAGCTAGAGTCATCACGAGCGAAAGAACTACTTACTTTCTGCCACCAGCATAGTTTAGAACAGTTAGTTAATGAACCTACTAGAATAACTGATAAATCAGCAACGCTTATTGATGTAGTAATTACTGACAGTGCGTCACTTTGTAGAGATATTAAAGTTATACACAATAGGTCTCTGAGTGATCACGCAATGATTCTAGTAGATTTTGACATCAAAAAACCCAAATTTCTTAAACGAATCAAGTCCTTTCGATCTCTACGCACTATTAACTTGGACGAATTAACATCAGACCTTGTTTCAATCCCTTGGCAGTCGATACACAGTTTAGAAGATGTTAATGAAATGGTTAACATTTTTGATTACTATACCTTAATGTTGTTTGAAAAACACGCGCCAATTAAAAATATAAAAATAAAAGATAGACCCAAACCGTGGATTACCGACCTATTAAAATTTATGATGAGTCTTCGTGATGATGCCTTAAAAAAAGCTCAAAAAACTAAAACAGATAGCTCGAAGAAATACTATCGCAGCCTTAGAAATCTCGTAACGGCAACAACAGAACGGGAAAGGAAAGCTTATTTTAATAATTTTATAAATAACAACTTAAAGAATACAAGTTTGCTATGGAAAAATATTAGGAATACCACTCTATTTGATGATCCATGTAAAATCTCGATTCCTGATAATTTAAACAATCCTGATAAAATAAATGAATATTTTCTAGACTTACCGGTATGTAAACAACAAAATATAGGAAATAGTACTATGATAAAAACGCAATTTGAACACTCAGGTACATTTGAACTTAAATATACAACAGAATCAGAAGTAAGGAATATCATAAACAATATTAAAACAAAAGCAGTGGGACATGATTCGATAAACATTGACATGATTAAACTAACGCTAGATGTAACACTTCCTACTATAACAGCTATAGTGAATAAGTCTATTGAAACTAAAGTGTTCCCGTCCTCTTGGAAGCGTGCACTTGTTAAACCAATTCCGAAGAAAAACACGGTGGAAGGCTTTAAAGACCTACGCCCAATTTCAATTCTGCCTGTATTGTCTAAAGTTTTAGAGAAAGTTGTACTAGCTCAGGTTCTTAAATATCTGGATAATAGTAAAATAATACCTAAATTTCAATCTGGGTTCCGCCGTGGGCATGGCACGGAAACTGCACTTCTCCATATAACAGACGATATAACTAAAGCTTCAGATGAGGGGTTAAGTAGTATCTTGATACTTCTTGATTACTCACGTGCATTTGACTGTCTTGATCCTAAAAAGCTATTAGCCAAACTGGAATATTACGGATTTTCAATAAATACATGTCAATGGTTTGAGTCTTTCCTTATGGACAGAGAGCAAATGGTAGCCACAGAGGGAAAAGATGGAGAAGTGAAGTATTCCACACTCAAGACCATACAACGTGGGGTGCCACAAGGCTCTTTATTAAGTCCGGTTCTTTTTACGATTTTTACTTCTGATCTACCTTTTAACTTAGAGACCTGTAATTATCATTTATATGCTGATGATACACAAATATATTACTCATTTGAAGGGAAAAATACACGTCAAGCTGTAACTTTGATAAACAGAGATCTTGACAACATATACACTTGGTCGCAACAAAATTCACTTGCCCTAAACCCTGATAAATCGCAAATGATAGTTCTGGGAACTAAATGTCAAATCGATAAAGTTATGGAATGCGACGAAAAAATAAAAATTAATGATATCGAAGTTAATCAAGTGACAACTGCACGTAATTTAGGTTTGTTTTTAGATGGGGAACAAAAATATACTGACCATGTTAATAGGAAGATTCGGAACGCCTTTTATAAACTCAAAACCTTATATAAAATTAGACCATATATAAAAGAGGAGCTCCGTCTGCTTTTAACTGACCTTCTTGTACTTTCTCCTTTCAATTATTGCAGTACTGTATTTGGGCCTAGACTTAACTCTGGCTTGGAAAGAGCCATACAGCGAGTACAAAATGCTTGCATTCGCTTCTCTCTAAGTGTACCAAAAAGGGAATATATAACTCCATTCTTAAATAAAAAAGGTATTCTTAACATGAGCTCTAGAATGGAACTTCATTATGCTTGTACAGTGCAAAGAGTCATCTGGAATAAGAAACCGGAATATTTATTTGAAAAAATTACTTGGGTGAAAGACATTAATCGTAGAAACCTTCGTTCTGTCTCACAAAATCTCATTAAAACCGCAAAACACAAATCCGCACGCTACACGGGATGTTTCAAATTTAATGCAGCAAAAATCTGGAATGATCTCCCCCCTCCAATGAGGAATAAAATGAGCATAAATTGTTTTAAAACTAAATATAAATCAGCCTTACTAAAAAAACAATTAACTGCAGAAAAATTGAAACATTCCTACTGGAAAATGCTCAAGTTAAAAGATCATTTTTGATAAAATACTAACCCCATTCATTATATTACTGTTAAAATAGTTTACTTCTGACATATATATTCATTCAAACACAATCTAACCCAACAAACACGCTTACACACGCACGCACGCACACACACACACACACACACACACACACACACGCATACACATACACACACACACTCAAGAGTACCTACTTATAATTTTAATTGATTGTCTTTTTATTGTTTCTTTTTTCTACCTAAAGCTACTGTATAATTCTATTTAATATCCTCTAGCCCTCGTTGACAATTACTTCCGCACAATATCTCAGGAAGAGGAAATGACTGAAAACCAGCGCTGGATGGCGCCATAGCATGGCTCCATCGCAGCACAAGCTGAGCCATTTCCTTTTGCCCGTATTCGCAATATTCATAATTACTTAGTTTATATAGCAAATGTAAATTGTTACTGGCAATAAATTTATTTTATTCTTATTCTTATTCATTTAATACAGTGTTTAGTTCGGTCATAGTTTTACCAGTCAGAATTGCATTTGTATCATCTGCAAAGTTTACTAATTTGACATTACTACATAAATTTTGCACATAAAATAATAAATCATTCACAAAAACGAGAAAAAATATTGGGCCCAATATTGATCCCTGGGGAACGCCTCTCTTGATGTGCTTTAACTTAGATTTGATCCGCAATTCCACATTTTCAGGTGAGATGTCCGTTACTTCGACAAATTGTTTCCTATTGCTCAAGTAAGACTCAAACAAGTGAAGACAGCTGCTTCTCACTCCATAATGCTCCAATTTATGAATTAACAGGCAATGATCTACCGAATCAAAAGCTGAGCTTAGATCTAGGAATAGCCCCGCAACCTTATTTTTACTATTTAGACTCTCTATTGTATCAGATACTAGAGCATCTATGGCATCACTTGTTCCGACTGCCTTTTGAAAGCCATATTGTCTCGAATTTAGTATTGCACTAGAATTTAAATGAGAAACTAATCTTATTTTTAAGACCTTTTCGAATATTTTAGATAGGATCGGTAGGAGGGAAATGGGCCTATAATTTTGGGGGTCAGTTTTACTAAGTTTTTTATGTACCGGTACGACTTTTGCTATTTTTAATTGCTCAGGGAAAGTGCTTTCCTCGATACACATATTATAGAAATGGGCTAATGGAATAGATAAGACATCAATATTATTCTTTATAATAGTGATGGGAACATCGTCGTAACCACAAGAATGTTTGGTTTTCATTTCTTTGACAATTTTAGCAATCTCTCTCGGATTTGTCATAGTAATTGGCATAGCTGTTTTGACACGTTCAACGTTTTGTTTAAGGCAATAAAGAGCAGAATTATAATTGTTAGACTTATTCCCGTAGTCAAATTTATTACTAAACACTTCTACAATGCTTTTAGGGTCCTGTATTATTTTACCATCCAATTTCAACAAATTTTTTTCTTTAAACGTAACACTTTTCTTGTTTGCTAATTTGTTAACTACTTGCCAAATTCCCCGAGAGCAATTTGCAGCTCGAGTTATATCAGTTTGTAGCGCTAGTAATCTTGCTTGTCTAATTACTTTTCTATAGAGACGGATAAATGTATCCTTATACTTGTTAATCGAAGTGTGACTATTCTGATTATTTGTGTTACATAGAATACTTTTCATCTTACTAGATACCTTGATACCTCTTGTGACCCATCTAATTTTTTTGTACTTTTTTAAATTGACTTTTCTCTTTGCATTTTTAAAACTCATTCCAAATATCACATTAAATTGCTTTATGAAACCATTTATTCCCAAGGCACACCAATCCTGACCAAGAATTCTTTCACGAAATTTCTTTTGATTTCTGACATTAAACAGCCTTTTACAAGTGTAAAACGCTGTCTCCTTTCCCCGATCTGCACTAATTTCTTCCGTATGAAAAGTGGCCAAAATAGCTGCATGATTTCTTTCTTAATAATTTCTTTTAAGGAAACCAATAACATTTTAAGCCACCAGTCCCTACGCCCTTCAGCAAATTGTTTTAGAAGAAAGAAAGAAGAAAAAAGGAAAGTATCTTTTATTAGAAGACGCCACAGTTTATACAAATACTCCTCCCAATAAAACTGACGAATCGCCCCCAAAACGCGGAACACGTATCAAAACGCAATCAAAAACCTTTAAAAAACCTTACGGGCACTAAAATATAACCTGTCACCACTTTCCACGCGAAATAAATTCACCCGAGAATCTCAAGTTACATCAGATATAATTACTACTTTATTAGGTAGCACGGCGCGATCCTATCGATTCATCTCCCGAATTCAATAAAATAAATAAAATAAGTGACGTATCGAAAGATCGATATCCGCTGGAATATCCGATTGGAGTTACGAGCGGGCGGTATCCGCGCATCGGACGCCATATTTCGACGCCATATTGCGCGCCCGCATGCCGACGCGCGTGGCGATATCGGAAATTAGGGATGGGAAGTAGTTTCATATCCGAAATTTATGTAAAACCTAAAAAATAAGGTCGCTACACATAGCATTAGAGAAGTAATTTACTTAGACGTAATGACAGTAATAGAGATACTAAATAAAATGCGTAACCGCTGCAATATAAAAATTGAACATTTGCGCCTTTAAATGTAAATGATTATTTGAGCTAATGACTTTCGTCCCACATCTTCTTCTATCGTGTGGGTTGTGAGTTGGAGAACCAACCTCATCAACCCTGGTATCAGGGTTACTATTGAGCCGCCGAAGGCCCCTGACATGACTCATGTAACGACTACTTACTTACACCTACTACTACTTACTTAGTAACCGGGACGAACGGCTTAACGTGCCTTCCGAAGCACGAATCACCTTACTTTCGGACAATCTGGTGATCAACCAGTAATGTCCTAACCAAACTAGGGACCACAAAGTATTTTTTGTGATAATGTCCCCACTGGGAACCGAACCCGAGACCTCCGGATCGTGTACCCAACGCTCAATCACTGGACCACGGAGGTCGTTCGTCCCACTAAGAAGTATATTTAAACGGATTTCTGTCCGGATGCACCAGCCATTCGGAACCCAAGCAGCCCTATCGTAAATCTTTGACATTTTTGTGGTTCGAAAGAGGCATTAGCAATAAAATGAACCAAACAGCGAGGTATACGAGTCGTGTAAATACCTTCCAATGATTTACTGTGTCGCAGGATCAGGTCAAATGTAAAATCAGCAGACCCACACAACTACGTATACTCACGCCTGCAATGCTAATAGGGGTGAGAAAACCACAAGACACCTGGGGTCTTCGCTACGTTGCAAACGATAATGACACTAAAGTGATAAAAATGTACGGGGCGCCATAACACCTTGTGTCAATCTAATATATTTTTATCACTGACACAGTTGATTGTTTTTGACGCCGCCAAAAAATTATCAAAGGTTGTGTGGGTTGTGTGTGAGGCGGATGACCAACCTCATCAACCCTGGTGTCATGGTTACTATTGAGCCGCCAATGGCCTCTGATATGGTTCATGTAACGACTACTTACTTAAATAGCTACGTAAATAGTAACCGGGATGGATCATCTTATTTTTGGGCAATCTGGTGATCAGCCTGCAATGTCCTAATGAAACCAAGGATCACAAAGTGATTTTTCTGATATGTCGCCACCGGGATTCGAACTTGGGATCTCAGGATCGTAAGGTCAACGCTCATCCACAGGACCACAGAGGCCGCATACTTCTTACCCTGAAATTGCACATCCATGCGATTATCCGACTGCGTCTTGGGGAAGGTCCATATTACACTACCGAATCTGAATGCGTCGAGCCTGATAGATCGCGTAGTGTAACAAGGCTTTTACATCCTCTTTATAAACCTATCCAGTTACCGTCGTCATGTCAGATCTAACCTTTATTATCCGGCGGAGTTTAGTAGCAGCTAACCTCATGACATAATAGTACAGTAAAGCATACTATATCGCGCGATCGGTGCGAAATAGTGCAGCGCGTTGTTAACCCGGGAGCGCGTCGCGGTGCGCGTTGCACTCGATTTATTTCACGATGTCGCCGCAGATACTAGCTACCGTGCGATCTGAGATAATGAGGAGCTCTAATAATTTGTTGCCATTCGGGAATTGGTGGGCTCGCGTGGTCTATGTCTCCTCTTTTATCCGGTTAGAGAAGACAGATAGATAAAATACTTCATTGAGCACAATGGACACAAGAGACAGAAATCTGACATTTTTGACAGATACAGAAAGGCACAACATGCGGAATTTCTTCCAGGTAACCTGTATAAAGCGGTTTGGTTTGATTTTAACTGTTTTTGTTTTGGAAGTGGTGTTGCAAATGCCATCAGAAAAAACACCCTCACACACACACACACACACAAACACTCACTCAACCAAACAGCTTGTATTGACTTGTCTTATTGTGAATTTACCAAATTAAATACTTCGCCAGAAAAATGGAAAACGCTGAAGGCTCTCATCCGGTACAAAATTTAGCAGGTTTTGACAACTATAATTAGTATTTAATATTAAAAAAATATATTCTAATCTGACAATGTAATTGATATATTAACTTTTGACACCGTAGCACGGCTCTATAACTTCATAACAACTAATATTATACCTTTGTAGTAATGTACCTTTTCAAAATATTATGACATCTGTATTCGCTCCACATTTAAATCAAATAAAGAATTCATTCACACATACATTCAACGCGTGACCATTCACAACATAAAGAAACTGTCTACAAAAAGTATGTCAACATGGTTGAACTCTGAAAATCACTGGTTTTTCGAGCACAGACCTTTATTTGATTAATTATATTATCGGAAAGTGACAAGATATCGGTTTTTTAAAGAAATGTACCGGCATCCGCAATATGTCTTCGCTTCAATACTGATAACCTTTAAGGTCCTACACCAGTTGTTTTTGTGCTTTATAAATTGCCTTTGTCTATTCTGATGCTGAGAATGAATGGTTGAAACTAAAGCGAGATGGGACTAGCAATATGTTTAAGCAGTTACATTTATTCTTTCCGAAGTCTCAGTCTCAAAGGTTTCATTCTCATGAACGCGAGTAGCGAGTCAAAAATTGTCAACCACAAAGCACCATATCTTTCACTTTTTTTTTTTAATTAAGATGGGTTTGCACTTGACCCCATTCTTCCACGAGGTAAAGACGGGGTCGAAGGTGAAGCGAGCTTACCCAGAAGATGCCTATTCCCCGTGACTTATAGGACTCCTGGTTACAAGATGCAGGTAACACCGACGCCGGCAGCTCATTCCATTCCTTGTCTGTGCGCATTATGAAGGATGAAGCAAAGCGCTTGCTGCGGATTAGTGGTATGTCAACCAAGTAAGGATGGTAACCCACCGTACATCCACTTAGTCTTCTTCTTATCGTGTCGATGGCAAACTAAATAGTATCGGCCCAAAACTTGGCAACACGTATGGCGCTATTTGCAGCGTACATGAGATCCTCCTGCGTGCAGGTGTTCGGGTACGCAGGACACGATGTAAGATGTTCCATCGTTTGGGGAACAGTGCCGCACTTGCACTTTAAGTCCGAGCCATCCGAGAAACCCACCTGAACAAATTGTCCTTACTTCGGCCCACCTGAGTCCGAAGTCTATTTAAAGACAAGGTAAGCCTAGGCAAATCAAGACCTGGCGGAGGTCTCTCGGACGGCGAAACAAAAGGTTTTGGGAGGTGTACCCGTTCCTGCCAGATCCTGCATCTTACAGTCACTTACAGTGAACATCATAAACTGCCTTTTCTAAAAATCACATTCTGATGTGATTTTCATTAAAAAACCTCGATTTTTAACTGACTTAAAAAAAGGGAGGTTCCAATTCGTCGGGATCTTCTTTCTTATGTATGTTCATTACAATTTATTCCAAACTTTATAAAAATGTTTACCACAAATTTTTACTTGGCTTGAAACTAGCTTGTCTATTGAGTGATTTTGTTAACAAAACGATGATATTATAAAGCATCATGTTTTTATTTTTTAATTGTCATTTTTTAAGTTGATTATATCTCATGTTTTTGTATTGTAATTGTGTTTGGAATCCTTTTGTTTTCTTTAAACTGTATCTATGTACTAATATTTCACGTTGGGGTTTCTGAAACCACGAAATTGCACTTACTACAATTCTGACTCACCATTTCCGCTTCTTCTACATTCATCAAAATCTCCACGTGTGCTCGCTGGTCTAAACCAGCCTCTCCTGAAAGTGTTAATACCTCTAAGGTATTTCTTCAAAACATCCTGAACATGTCTCCTTATGCCCTTATGACAATTTTAAGTAAATTAATTAAGCGTGGGTACTAAGTTCATCTTGCAGTTTATGTACCTGGCGCTGGTTCACGCCGCGATTTGTGCTGAGTGAGGCCCTTTTATCTCAGGACCACCACCACCTTATGATCATTCTAACGAACATCCTCTATGCTTTTTGTACCTAATTGTTTTGTGAAATTTTTTTAAGCGATGTTATTGTCTTGTCTTTGTGTGTGGCGTCCTTTTAGGTATAGTAAACATTTTCTATTCTATTCTATTTTTTTCTATTCTATACCTCTGATTAGCCCAAATTGGAATAAAGTAAAGTTGTGAGCTTACTTCACTTATACATAAACGGCCGATATACATCCCACTGCTGGGCACAGGCGTCCCCTCAATCAACCGGAGAGGGTATGGAGCATACTCCACCACGCTGCTCCACTGCGGGTTGATGGAGGTGTTTTTTACGGCTAATAGCCGGGACCAACGGCTTAACGTGCCCTCCGAAGCACGGAATCATCTTACTTTTCCGGACAATCAGGTGATTCAAGCCTGAAAAGTCCTTACCAAACAAAGGACAGTCTCACAAAGTGATTTCGACAATGTCCCCATCGGGAATCGAACCCGGACCTCTAGATCGTGAGCCTAAAGCTCTAATCACTAGACGACGGAGGCTGTTGACTTCATTTATATAGAACTATAAAACCAACTGTGGTCTTAAGTATTGTAGCGGAACATGGATTCCGCCTCTTCTTATCGCTAGCAGTGGGCTAGCCATATAAAATAGGTTATTCATTCTTCTACTTACGTCAATCGAAGAAACGTGTTTCGTTAAAACATTAGTACAGGGTTTCTGATAGATTGTGATTAAAGATTATATATATATATATTTTAAAGATACAGGTGTATGTGACAAACCACTTTTTTGTGGTACACTGGCTTTTTAAACGGGGAGCGCCGGCTTGAACTCCGGTAGCGGACTTGCACCATCAGCATCACCATCATCAGCCCATTAACGTCCCCACTGCTGGGGCACGGGCCTTCCCTATGGATGGATAGGGAGATCGGGCCTTAAACCACCACGCGGGCCCAGTGCGAATTGGTATTAACGACTGCTAATGCAACCGGGTCGAACGGCTTAACGTACCTTTCGAAGCACGGAGCAGCTCGAGATGAAAACTTTTTTTTGTGGTCACCCATCCTATGACCGGCCTTTGCTAAAATTGCTTAACTTCGACAACCGCAGACCGAGCGCGTTTACCGCTGCGCCACCGAGCTCCTCGGACTTACACCAAAGAGTTTCTAATTTACATGAAGTGCAGTTTTCTCTATCACAATAAGCTTGTCCATTAGAGACGGCGATACGGCTTACCTATTTACCGAAAATGACATAAGAATGTGATTTTTCAATAAGGCTTACGTGGTTTTCACTATAAGGTTAGGTTATGAAGTTTTTAGAAAAAAAAACACGGATATTAATAAATTAGTATGAAGTTTTGTTACCCGTAATAAAATAATTAAGTAGAATTAATTTTTATGACTTACATACCGGTGATTTATTTTTAATTTGGAACATTTACGATTGTTTTGATAATTAGGAAGAAATAATGAAGTTTTTTAATTAATAAGATGATGAAAACGAAGGAAACATCCTTCGGTACTTAATATTTTTCTGATTTCCATTTATCTATACATTTTTATACATTACATCACAATAAATACAAGATTTGCGATCTTCTTCTATCGTGTGGGTTGTGAGGTGGATTACCAACCGCATCAACCCTAGTGTCAGGGCTACTAACGAGCCGCCAAAGGCCCTGACATGGCTCATGTAACGACTAGTTACTTACATCAATAGTAACTGGGACCAACAGCTTAACGTGCCTTCCGAAGCACGGATCATCTTACTTTCGGACAATCAGGTGATCAGCCTGTAATGTCCTAACCAAACTAGGGATCACAAAGTGATTTTGTGGTATGTCCCCACTGGAATTTGAACCCGGGCCCTCCGGATCGTGAGCCCAACGCTCAAACAACTGGACCACGGAGGCCGTCAAGATTTGTGTTGTAATCGATGATGCCTGCACGGCAAGCAGTTGTACCTATATCCTACTACCTGTGAAAGCTTCAGGTTAGGTAAGCGGACCCTGTGAAAAACTGGATAACGCTAGCTAAGAAGATGATCATGTATTACTTCTATATATACATAACATAAACAGCCTATATACGTCCCACTGTGGGCACAGGCCTCCCCTTAATCAACCGGAGGGGGTATGGAGCCCACTCCTTTAACATGATCCATACAAGTGTATCCACAAAGAACTAATCCAAATCGCAACCAAACGTGGCACATACCAAACATTCGGCCAGTCGTAATGGTATGCGTGTCGCGTGATTTAAATGCGCACGAGCCGATGTGCGATACCGCTTTACTTAAGCCACGGACAGACTACCAAAATTTTTCGTGAACGATCGTTATTTTTTTTTGTTACAATATTAAAGGGACTTTGAAATGATTTGATTTGATTACGACCCCCCACCCCCGTAGGCGTGGCCAAAAAAATTCCTCGTCCAGTATCGCTAACGACTCACTAGATGCGATTATCTTTTTTCTAATATACTCCTCTCAGGCGACGCTCTGCGCCGAAATTCGCGTCCAACTGGGTACCTTCAGGCCTGCTGTCTTAAGTTTTGTACCGGGTTAGGCTCAGCGCTTCCCATTTGTCCGACCAAGTAGTTAATGCCATATGCGACAAAACCACAAGTCGCATTACAAAAACTGGTGTTGCCAGCAGCGACAACCTCTTAGATAAGATAAATATATTGTATGAACACACAAAGAACACAAAATACGAGGAATAGGAAAATTACGGAGTGTACGGTCACGAACATTAATATGTATACACTTTGGTACCATGTCACATCACCTTTTTTGACAAATTGAACTGTAAGTCTCACTAAATGTCAAATCTGTTAGTGCGACAGAGTCCTAAAGTGGGTACATTATATTGCTCATGACTGTAAGTGACATCTCGTAACGAATACCATTATTATGAGTTAATATCAAGTGGAATTTTCCATCGCAAAAGTATGGAATTTCACTTGATATTAACTTCGAATCATGGTCTGAATCGTCCCCTCGGTATTCATTACCATTTCACTAACACCCTGTATAAAAAAACGCAGAACAGGCGACCTTATTGCTCATACAGCAGTACTAGCAAATAAGTACTATAAAACAGTAGCAGATCTCCAAAATTATTCACTTCAAAAACAAAAAATCTAATACTATCCAAATCTCTTTGGAAATAGAGTGTACTACAGCTTTATCGTCGCGCGCGCCGATCCCCGATACGCTTTAGTTATTGTCGCGCGATCGGTAACGCGGCGATGCGCGCGATACCGTATTTATAGGCTGTCATTGCACATGCGATTAATGTGGACGCTTCAGCACTGCACCTGTTAGTGCATGATGAGCTTTTTTTCATTAATTTTCCTGTAGCAAGATAGACAAAAAGACACAAAGAAAGACG
Source organism: Pectinophora gossypiella (assembly GCF_024362695.1). Taxonomy (NCBI): domain Eukaryota; kingdom Metazoa; phylum Arthropoda; class Insecta; order Lepidoptera; family Gelechiidae; genus Pectinophora; species Pectinophora gossypiella. Next base: position 15,168,482 of record NC_065417.1, read on the forward strand.
GAAACCTCGGTGAGATGTCGGTACTTAGTTCATCTTGCGATGGATTTACCTTTCAGTATTTGTTTCGATGTCACTTACACCCATACAAGTACGATGATTCAGATCATGAATCGATATCAAGTGGAATTTTCTGTCGGAAAAGTCATGAAAGCGGGATATAGATGTAAAGATAAAAAGATTTTAGTGCGTTTGGTCGCGATCTAGCCTGGTTTTAAGCAGCGATGTGGTCTAAGGTGCACGCAAACTCGAATAATGCCTTAATAACCTTGAAAATCCTCTAATGCTTATGTTTTGTTATGTGTATGTTACTTTATAAAGGCCGTTATGATTATTATTTTACAACTGGTATAATTTTAATTATCCCTTTACTCACAAATTACAAACACCAATTACAATGGAAACAGGAATTACAATCGTAATGTACACAGCAGTAGCACACTGAGACAATTGATACACGGGAAGTGAGGCCGAAAACTTGATTATCCATTGTGATTGCAATTACGTACAATTAAACAATAACAACCTGCACAGGAGCCGTTAACCACCCGTAAATTGCTTGGAGCTGGGAAACACTGTGTAGGAGAGCGTTTTACTCACCTATTAAATATTAAATCCTTGAGTTTTAAGCATCGCTTCTGTATCCTCGAAGGAGAAGGGAGAGATAAATATTAAATATTTAATAAAATAAGCTTGTTAAGACAAAATAATAAGTTAAGTAAAAATCTGTTAAAATTACAGCTAAGAAGTGTATTGCTCGATAGCTGTAAGTAATATATTATTTGTATTAACAATTACTGTCGGTAGGTAAATTAAGATATAAACATATGAGCGCTACTCGCCATCAAACTTCATAAGTTTGGCGGGGATGATTTGTAAATCTAGCGTTTAAGTTTTTCATTTAAATAAATTAATAAAAAAAAAAGATTTAAATATATCTTTATTAAGTAGATAAAAAAATATGTTTATTACTCTCTCATCAACACGATAATTGGTAATTATTATTAATTATCAATAAAACAAGATTTAGATACACTTGTAGGTGAGAGAGACTTGGGTCTGTGAGAAGCGTTAGCTTGTAGTACAGAACCCCAGGCTCCCCTCTCGGATGATTAGTGTCTATAGCTACTTATTGGCCCCGATTCCTGCAGACACCGCCTAATTTTATTTTAAGTTATATCCGTCATTTTCATAAAAGGAAAGGGACGGATGATTCACAGCTCTTAATTTTAGGAAGAATGAGTAAATGAATGAATAACCCGGGCGAATCAAAAGGTACGTCGCTGGTATGCAATCCGTTTGACGTGCTGTCTACTTAACTGTGTCGGGTTATTGACGGATGTAAAATTTTTAGACGGTTGGTTTAGATTTGTGCTTAAAATTGACGTATGTTCCATAAATTTTATGCTTGTCGATTACCCGTCCCTTTCCTTTTCGGCGGATAAGAAAATGACAGATATAACTTAAAATAAAATTAGATGGTATTTACAGGAATTAGCACCATTTTATGTTTATATAACACATATTATAACATAGTTTACACTTTAAATTGTCAATTGTTACTTCTCACAACCTATACCTATAGCCGAGGAAAGCTGCAAGAAAAACCTCGGCAGATGGCCATAGACATTCTTTATAACATTCAAATACTGCAGACAAGAGCTAGAAACCAGGTGATATCAATCATCTCTGATTCAAAAATTATCTATGATTGCTTTTTTTATTGTGATTGATGAGTCAGAGACTTCTCCTGCAGTGTGCGGTAGAGTTTGCCGCTCTAGGATTGACTTGCACAGCCATGAAAGAAAGTATATTTCTTCGAGGCAATGACGTCATAAATCATCTGAAACAGACTTATAAGGCCAATGATGATGATGGTGATGATTCAAAGACTTAATTAAGTCGAATTCAGTGCTGGTCTAGCTGGGATTCAAACTCGTGATACTACGATGTAATTCAAGCGTTCTTCGAACACAGCTATCACTCCTACACTTACTCTTGGTAAATAAATGTCAGTAATTGAAAGTAATTGGCTTTGGTGAGAGCCCTCAGCGGTCCTCATATGTCCGTGTAGTTAATGCCGTTTGTGGAAAATATAAGTCACGTCTTAGCAAAAGTATGATGATCTTTCCCAACTCTCGCTCCATCAATCCTTCCCTCCGGCTATCGGAAGCTCAGCTCAAGGCGAAGGAACCAGCGGCCTTGCCTCAACAAAGATGCATTGTCCCGCCGGTGCACCGTCGTTGGAACGAATCCAATATTATTGGACGATGCTGCCTTGTTGGTACATTCCCGTTTTGACATTCCCGTTACGAATTATATTTAGAATCTTTGAACTTGTCAGAAAATTAAAGTGCATAATATGATGCTTACTTTATGTAAAAAAATCTTATTATACTATTAATGATTACATAAATTATAGAAATTCCTGGTATTAAATGTGATCCTCTAGTTATTAAATAACTTGTAATGTATACCTACTTTGATTTAAAAGATGTGTTGCTATTGCAGGTTCTTGCCATTTCTTATCTAAAATTTTGTCCTATAGCTACACGCCCACTTTCAATCAAGTTAATTCTAATGTGCCAGCTAAGTGAATAAGTTAAAAATTAATGGATGCCGCGCCGACGCGCTCAAAACTGATGAGACTAAAATAAGAACATCAGTAAGTTTGGATAGTGTAATGCATTTAGCTAGAAACAAAATTCACGTACCTACATATCTTTTTTGAATTTGGATTCTCATTTTGGTGAACGTATTTTATTTTTTCGTCAGCTAGCAATGTTTTGCGCAGATTGTGCAGAACTACCGAAACAGGGGTATTTTTTCCAATGAAAAAAGCTGACTTGCAATCACAGTATTACAACATCCCTCGTTGTACAACTTAATAAAATATGCATATTGTTTTTATTGTCAAAATCCTCAATTATATTTACAACCAAAACACGTAATCTAAATTGGTCTTGAAACTATAATTGAATCTTTGTTTATCAAGTCACACAAATTATTTCTCAAATTCACGGCTACGGAAGCAGTTACAGATCCATTTACAGCACAAACCTGCAATCATCGCTGTTTTTACAAGATTAATAGGAACGCATGCCAATTTGCTTACTACGCCTTACAACCTTCAATGTTTACGTCTATAATTAATTAATAACTGTAATTAGAACAAGCAGGAATAACCCTAAAACTGAACAATTGCGACCTCCAAATTCTTCATTTGAATATCAGTTCAGTTTTAAAACGGCGTAAGAGATCTTCTAATCACTTTGGGATTTCTGAGCTCAGTGTGAAAGTTTAGCGTTAAAATTGTTTGAATGTTGGTTGACCTGGTGGAATGTCTGTGCCAATAAAATGTGGTTGTAAGGTCACGGCGGGCATTGTATCCTGGCCTCGGGATGACAAACCCCATGATGCCAAGGTCAAAACTGTTTACTCCAAGTAAGGAGTGATGGGATGTCCGCTAATAGGTGATATGGTCGTGGAATAATCGATTGATGACTCGGAAGATAATTTTATCGGTTTCTTTGTGCAGACAATGAGATTTAGCTGTTTTTTACATCCGATTTGGGTAAGAATGGCTTTGTTTTAATTAGGAACTATGTGCGTATTTTTATCTCTTTTACTGGAAAATAGTGACTAAGATTGAGAAAGGTATTCTTAGTTGGTTTGGGCATGTAAAGCAGATGAAGGATAATAGGATTACGAAAGCAGTATATAAAGCGAAGGTTGGTGGTAGGGCTGGCAGAGGAAGACCTAGAAGGTCGTACATTAACCAAATTGGAGATGTCCTTAGAAATGGTTCAGTACGATATACTCTGAACCGGCGTGCGTGTATGAAACAATTGATGAATGTGGAGGAAGCAAGAGACTTCTCTTCTTTCTTTTTCTGATACACTTTTATCAGGATCGAAACAAATGGAATTTCAATCGTTTCTGCTTACCTAAGTGGGAAATAGGCATGAGTTTATGTACGTATCCATGTTTATTGGAAAAATACAGTATTTTCTCTTGCATTATTAACACACATTCATACATAAACTCACGCCTATTTCTCTCCAGGGTAAACATAAACTTTAAGAGTTTGAATTCATGTTTGGGTAGATAAATGATATCACGTAGTTTCCAGGATTCGTGCCCGGATTATGGCAATAGGGTCGCCCCCTTTTACATGGGACTTAAACATAGCTGGCGAGGAATATATACATATACTATACACCACTGCTTTGCATATAGGGCGTTAGTGACATTGTAACGAATTCTGAGGGGGATGATTCAGACCATGATTCGAAGTTAATATAGACTGGAATCTTTATGTATTATTTTGTGTTTTTTTTATTTTTTCAACTCTATACTTTTGCTATGGATTTCACTTAATATTAACTGAAAATAACTCAAAATGTCACTTACACCCCGTACAAATACAGGTAGCCATACAAGTAGATAGGGTGTTAATGACATCGTAACAAATACTAAGGGCGATGATTCTGACCATAATTCTGAGTTGATAATTTTAGAGTTTTTTTTTATATTTCCCATTCCATACTTTTGCGACGGAAAATTCCACTTGAAAAACTCAGAATCATGGCCTGAAACTTTAAGGGTAAAGTTTTCGTTACGACGTCACTAACAAACACCCTGTAGGTGTACTATACACCTCCGACTTCGAGGATACGTGCGTGATTGATGCTACATTGGCAAAATAAAATTAGGTACTTTATTTATTTTTAGCCTTAGGTCTTGGTTCCATACAAGACCACTAACCCGGCCCCAGGACAGAGTCATCTTCTCTGCCCTCCACTGGGGCAATTTCTGTTCGGCGCGTGCTTCGAATAGGGACCCAGACCTAAGGGGTATAACGTAGAACCCTTGCCCAGGGATCCGGGTGAAGACCTCAACGGTTGCAGAGGCGAAGATGGGAGCCATCGGTACGGCAATGCAGGACGGAAGGGGCAAGTCACAGGGACTGTAACCTGGAACCTGACAGAGCAGTAACTGTCAGTACTATTCAGAGGCGGAGGACAGGAGTCATAGTACGGCTTTGAAATAGACAACTCTGGGCGCCATCCCACTTGCGTCAGACAGAGTTCTGCGGGGCGGAAGGCAAGAGGGAAACCACTGCCCTACTTTCCCTAAAAAAGTAGCAAGGGAAATGCTGCACCGACAAGAGCGTGGCTCTTAAATTGATGATGATGATGATTTATTTTTAGCAACACCTTTAATGAACTAAGCGCGTACACATTCGAGACAGCAGTAAAATAACGCCAGAGACTTTATGAATATGTACGTAGTGTATACACACTATCCATCAAGTTTACGAGCCAAAATCATCCAAGTACGGTCTACGGCAGTCTGTAGTAGGATCCGTACACCGCATGGCATTAAAATGGCATAGTGGCAATCACCCCGAGAGACAAAGGCGCTTACGATAAATCGGAAGTATGCACTGAATTTTAACACCTTGCAAAGACTTGCGGTGTACATATACGGTGTTTAGATATTCGTTTTATTTTGTGGTAACAATGATTATTTTTTCGCTGTTTTTTTTTTACTTTCTCGTCTACACAAGTTCACTGTCATTGCTTGTCTAGACAAATAGATAACAGGTAAATTATAATTGCGTAGGTATGTCAAAAACAATTTACAAAATACCCTCCCAAGTAGTGGACCTTTGTGAGTAAATGTTTTTTTTTATATTTTTTTTCACTTCTAGGCCGGAGAAGTAATAAAATAGAGGGAGGGGGGGGGGGGGATTTTTTGACGTCAAATTATGGCATTGTTATACTTTGCCGAATTCGAGATAAAGCAACAATAAGTCACAAAAAATAAACACGTGAACAACCTGTACTTATATAAACTGATCATACCATGAGTGACGTGTCGAGTATGCACTCTAATCGTTAGTCACCTGTCGTGTGACAATCAATGTACTCGTTCGATGGACACCTCTCCCAAATCGGAGGGTGACTGTAAATTATTGGTGCCTGCGGTAGGTACGAATAATTTTGTAAACAAAGGATGTTTTATTTCAACATAACATAAACTCACGACTATATGTCTATTGGTGTGGTCAGTAGTACATCTATCGCAAGATGAACTAAGTACCAACACCTGATAGAGCTTGCTGTTAGACCAACGTGATAGGTGGTAAGCCGTCTATAATGGCCGACCCAATTCTGTTAGTGGACATTGCACTTAAGATAAATTAGTAACTTATTGAATATTTTTATTTACAGATTTGTCAATCCCATTCATCTGACCTTACACTTCTTCTATCGTGTGGGTTGTGAGGTGGATTACCAACCCCATCAATCTTTGGGTCAGGGTTACTATTGAGCCGCCAAAAGCCCCTGACATGGCCCATGTAACGACTACTTACTTACATCAGTAAGTAGTAACCGGGACTAACAGCTTACCGTGCCTTCCGAAGCACGGATCATCTTACTTCCGGATAATCAATTGATCAGCCTGTAATGTCCTAACGAAACTAAGTCAGTTGGGCGCGAACCTCGGCTCAGGGCGTCGTCTGAGAGGAAAAATATTTGAAAGAATTAATCGACCCTAGCGGGTCGATAGCGATAAGCGCTGATTGAGGGAAATCGGCGACCACGCCGGCGGGGTCGGTATAGGGGTTCTGGAGTGTTTGGTGTCGCGAACTGATTGGCCGCCTCTATGGCTAGAGTAATCTTTCTTTAATATGCAATTATAGTACTTAGCCAGTTGTGTCACAGCTTTACTACATAAGGCGTCTCTCGTACCCCATAACGGTGGTGGGCAATAAATCATGGATGCGGTAGGTGCGAATTGAAACAAAGAGTGTTTTCCTGGCACAGGAATTCACATTGGTTTTTCATGATTGTTGTTGGCAGTGAACGTGTTAAGTATGTGTCATCGCGCATCACGCGTGTGCTTGTGCGAGTGAAAAAACCGCATCATTGCTGAACAGAATGCGAGTCAGTAGCAATAGGATCTTGGCTGCAATTGCATTTTTTTTTGACGTGACTTATTGCCGCAGATGGCATTAACTACTTGGCCGGACAAATGGGGAGCGCTGAAGGCTCTCACCCAGTACAACGTTTAAGACAACAGGCCTGAGGGTGGCTAGTTGGGCGCGATCCTCGGCTCAGGGCGTCGTCTGAGAGGAAAAATATTTGAAAGAATTAATCGACCCTGGTGGGTCGATAGCGATAAGCGCTGATTGAGGGAAATCGTCGACCACGCCGGCGGGATCACTGCAATTGCAAATAGGTGTGACAGCCGTCTCATACTGTTCATCATAAAGCGTGTTAAATCTCCTCTAGTTCATCATCATCATTATCAGCCGTAGGACGCCCACTGCTGGGCATAGGCCTTCCCCAAGGAGTCTCTCCATCTCTCCTCTAGTTGCAAGGTGCTAACATAAGTTAAGTTAATTGTACTAATCAATAAATGGATCTGTGTTGTCTTTGATAAATAAATATTATTATTATTATAAATAGGTATTTGAATCCCGGTGGGGACATATGACAAGAATCACTTTGTGATCCCTAGTTTGATTAGGACATTAGAGGCTGATCACCTGGTTGTCAGACAGTAAAATGATCCGTGCTTCGGAAAGAACGTTAAGCTGTTGGTCCTGGTTACTATTTACTGATTTACATAGTCGTTATATAAGCCATGACAAGGGCTCTTTGGGGGCTCAATGACCCTGACACCAGGGTTGACGAGGTTGGTAAACCACGTCGTAACCCACACGATAAGAAGAAAAGGTGGAAGATGTGAGGTCGTTGACCGATTTCATCAACATATGCAGCCGCCAAAGGTCCCTGACATAGCTTGTAATGACTACATACTTACTTTAGTAAATAGTATCCGGACCAACTGCTTAACGTGCCCTGCGAAGCATGGATCAATTACGGATAATTGGGTGATCAGTCTGTAATTTCCTAACCAAACTGGGGATTACTTTTTTTTTCTGACATTATAGCTCCACCGGGAATCAAACCCAGGACCTAAAGACCTTTAGATAAAGATGTTTTATGTTTGTAAAATAATTACAAAATAAAGTTTTTTTTTTATATCACCTATCAAAACAACACCCAAAAAGTAATCCCACTCCAGAAAGTTGCCCAATTATTATTCTAGTATTAAACGACATAAATTCAACTACGGAATAAATAGTCAGATACCAAAGAAATCCGATACAAAAAAATCGCCTCTATTTTGACTAATGGGCCAAGAAAGGTCCTAGGCAGATAAAATCAATTATTCTCCAACAATTAGGCCTAGCGCACATGTCTCGATAGCATCTCGTGATTTACGCGGCTGCGCGTGCGATCCTATCTGTACACGGTCCGCGTTTAGGTAATGAGCCTTATTTTGTGCTCTAGAATTTTCCTAATTTGAAAAAGGAGTTTTGTTTGTTTCTTTATTTGGCATTCGTCCTCGCAATTTTGAAATTTGAAAATAGAATAAGGAATTAAAATAAAATTTTCTTTTTTCAAAACTTTGAAATTGATTAGATGACTGTCAGTAGCTACACTTGGCACTATATTAGAAATTCTTTTTTTCCTTTGTGGTCTTGTGGTTAGAGCGTTGGTCTCTCGATCTTGAGGCCCCGAGTTCCATTATCGGTAAAATTTAAACAGTTACTAGCAATAACAAGTTTTGTTCTCATTCTCATGTACTAAATAAAATAAGTTGCTTTTCATTTGTAGTTAATGCCATCCGTCAAAAAAAACTTTACACATAGCCCAGAAGAGAAATTGCTATTGACCGAATCTAACCTTTCAATATAATGAATCATCTTCCGATTTTCAAACAAGATACAAAACATTATCTTCATATTTAATGACAAACAATATAATACAAAATTTAACTAGAAAACGCGCGATCATAATCGATATGAGGAAATATCGGCGAGACAGTCTACGGTGACCAACAGACAAAGTTGCAGATTTGTTGAAAACAGCCAGGAAACTCCGTACAAAAATCTCATTCTTACCGCGGATTGCCTTGCTCTGTGCGAGGAAGACAGACAATCCGCGCGCGCGCGCCCTTCCTCCTTACAGGTTACGGCTTAAAGTCAAAGAATAAAGAATAATATTTCTTATAGAACCGCAATTCTCCGAAACTGTGGTAACCCAGTTGGTAGAACGCTTGCCTCTCACTTTGAGGTCGCAGGTTCCAATCCAGCACAAGCCTAAACCAATGATTGTCTTTGTTTTCGAATTCATGTTTCGATCATAAAAGATTATCATATGCTCAGCGGTAAAGGAGCTTCTGTACGGAGCGTGATTATATATTCTTTGCCATCAGATAAAGTTGCAGGTTTGTTGAAACAAAACAAACTTTCTACCGTTGATGTCACAGATTCTGTGTCACACATTCCTAATCTAATCATTGTGACAATAGGTTGGATACAGGGACTGATTAAGGGAAATACAATACATACCTGAAATACAATACAATAATACAATACAAACATCTGTCTTTATTGCACACAAAAGAAACACATTACATAAATTGTTACAGTCAAATAATATGTACAAAGGCGGCCTTATTGCTAAGGTAGCAATTTCTGCCAGACAACATTTTTTCGTAATGAAATCTTTTTTGTTTGGTATATTCTCTGGAACCTTAACCAAAACAAAGATAAAAACTCATCACTCACCTCGTGTCATGGCCAAGCCACAAATTTTGACATAGTTACCTATAGAGTTTGGGAATTTAAGGCTTATAGAGTTAAGGCGTGTAGAGTTAAAAGCTTAGCTCTGCATGAGTTCTGATAACTTTTTGGCTGATAACTTAGTGCGAACTGTATAGTCTTCGCAATATTTTACACAAAAATGTTTAACGTAGTTAATTTCTACAGAAAACAGAATCATTTATTCAACGCAATTATCATGGATACACTTGTTGAAGGTCAATTAACATTTCCGAATCTCGTCATTTCGCAAGGTGTTATGGCTGAGGAGTAGGAATGACAAGAAACTGCAACAGCAGCACATCTTTTAAATCAATGTAGATATACAATACAAGTTATTTAATACCTAGAGGAACACATTTAAAACAGCCAACAAAATACGTCCCTGTTACTCTTAACTAACAAAGAAGATCGAAAAGCTTTGATTTCACTATAACCAATAAAACATCTGCTCGCTCACATATAAAAGCTATAAATTGATTAACAAATCAATAAATAATATCTATTCATTTTTCGACAGAACACACCCAGAAATTATAATAAAAAAGCCAGAAAACTGCTAGTCGGCCTGGCGCTCCAAGGGTTCCGGATTTGAGTTTTCCGTTGAAAAACGGTTGTCTCCATACATCGACATAGATCGAAATTAGTTTACCAACTGCAAATAAGTTAGTAATCGCAAAAATATATTGTTTTGCCATTGAAAACTTGTCAATCTCTTGTCAATAATAAGCTTTAAATACAAAAAGCCGTTAATTTTAAAGTTGCAAGTATCATTATTTTAGGTTCGGAACCCTAAAGACAATGTTAAGCTGCAAAAATTATGCCTCCTCTACATAATCGGCGATAACAGACGAGCGCGATCGTGTAGAGAGAATAAATAAATCATCACTAATTTAAGAGCCACACTCTTGTCGGTGTAGCATTCTCCATTCTTGTCTATCAAAGACCAATTCCTTCACCTTATAAGACAGGACGTTCGCCTTCTCTTTAATCTGTTCCATGTAAGTTCTTCTTGGTCTTTCCCTTCCTCTCTTTCCTTATAGCTTCCCTTCTATGATGTTTTTAATAAATTCGTCGTGTCTTATTAAGTGTCCAAACGGCCTCCGTGGTCCAGTGATTGAGCGTTGGGCTCACGACCCAGAGGTCCTGGGTTCGATTCCCGGTGGGGACATATCACAAAAATTACTTTGTGGTCCCTAATTTGGTTAGGACATTACAGGCTGATCACCTGATTGCCCGAAGACGATCCGTGCTTCGGAAGGCACGTTAAGCCGTTGGTCCCGGTTACTGCTTACTGATGTAAGTACGTAGTCGTTATATGAGTCATGTCAGGGGCCTTTGGCGGCTCAATAGTAACCCTGACACTAGGGTTGATGAGGTTGGTAATTCACCTCACAACCCACACGATAGAAGAAGATTAAGTGTCCAAAAATAAATAAAATAAATAAATAAAAAAAACCTATTTTGAGAACATTCCCAGGAACGACACAGCACTGTTCTGTAATCGCCGATTGTGTAGAATAGGCATATGAGGTAGTAAAACTGTGTCAAACAGATATTAGAATATCATAAAAATATAGAAGTGTGAAGAGGAAAGGTATGCCTCGTACTGTTCGTTAAATAGTGTCACTTTTGGACAAAAATAGCTAGAAAATGTCAAAGATTCGGTTTTATAGCTCGCGTTTATGGCAAAAGATATTTTATAACAGCCTAGATTTCACAACTTCCAGAATATTTATATTTGAAACACGATTTTTTTTCTTTCGAACGAACCTGTCTAGTCTAGCTTTATTATTATTATTTATTTTTATTTATTTTAAATTTCGTGCGAAAACGGTTGGTCACGTGACATTTCGCCCAGGGACGTCACATTTCAACAATCAAATAAACTGTCAAACAGTATACTTAACTTGAAATATTTTTAGATAATTTTTGTAAAATGTGATATAACACGAAACTCCATCTTAGCCGCCCGTGTTTCGGGTCTTGTAAAACAGATAAAGACGCATTCTTATTTTGTAAAAATAAAATATATAAAAATGGTCTTAATAAAAAGAACTATTGGATAATTATCGTTAAATGATAAATCACCATATCTGATATATTTCATATTTTATTGTTACAACTGTCAAGTAGCCAATTGGGGTATAGCAACTGTAGTCGTAAGCTTATGTTATGTTGTTACGTTATGACAATAAATAGAAAAGGTTCTGTAAGATCTACTCTGAACCGGTGTGCGTGTATGAAACGATTGATGAATGTGGAGAAAGCAAGAGAAGTATGTCAGGATCGAAGCAAATGGAATTCCATAGTCTCTGCTTACCCCGGTGGGAAATATGCGTGAGTTTACGTGTACACGTATGACAAGTGTCACGGGTTTGAATCCCCACTGGAGCCAAATACAGATATGCCGCGAGACCATGGAATTCCACCTACTACGATTCTCACCACTCCAAATAAATTCCACCTTTTCTCTTCACCAGCAAAGTGGTACACCTAACTACGATTCCCTATTCGAAACTATCACAAAACGACCTTTTCACAGCTACATAAAATTTAAAGATCTCAGATCTAAATAGCGGCGAGTGAGTTTGTCACGAATGGCACGGTAGAGTAGACGGCAGGCATCCGCGGGGTTACAGATTCGTGCTCGGGTCGCGCGAATAATCGGCCAACGTCGTGCCATCACCACGACCAGAATGCTGGAATGTTATATGTAGAATTATAGGTTCAGTTTCGACGGAATTGTTGGTGGAATGAGATACCGATTCTTGAATATAACTTGGCTTATTATTATGGCTACTAAGTATATTTTAAAAGTCAAATCAGATCAAATCAATTTATTTGCGAGAACACATAAAATACAAAAAGGTGGTAAAATTATTCAGATAACAATGTTGTGATGTGTTCGGCCTGCATGCAGGCGTACATATATACATTAAAATATATATATATATATATAATAAAAAAAATATTAATAGTATTTTATGCAACAGTTGTATAAGAAGGGTCAAAAAATGCGAGTGGCGTGAGTTGCGATGTGAGCCTTGGCGAACATCGCAATAAGAGACGCCACGAGCATTTTTTGACCTAGTTATACAACGTTGCATACAATACTTTTTCTACGACGACGTTATTTTAAATGAAACAAAAATTATACAAAGAAAAATTTTATTTATAAAAATGAAGATGTAAATTTTGAATGGTATTGTGTGATATGGTAATATTGGGTACATTGGTAGGTTTTGATATTATATTTTATACTTTTTAGTGTTTTGAAACGAAATACAAAAATTTTCCAATTTATTTTCCAACGCGCGGGAAAATGGCGGCAAATGTATACTTTTTTTTATAGTATATCTATGGCACCAAACAAAGTAAAGGTGCCAGTTTCCAGGTCAAAAAAAAAAACAACAACAATGCTTTTTTGGCGACATTATAGTACAGTTACACTTTGTAAACAATGCTTTTATAGGCCATAGAGCGTACACTTTTTCAAAGAGTTTAATTATGTATGTACTTATATTAGACTTTTTGGTTATTTAAATGCCAGATTAAAGTAGAGGAGTAGAAAAAATAGTAAAGTAATGGTACATTGCAAAGAAAATTATTAAAAATTATACTTATTATTAAAATTAATTATTTTTATTTTCAAAATATTCCTTTAAATTTTAATAACATTTGTTCATAAGCCATTTCGTTAGGTTAATTTTGAACTTAAAAAAGTAAATTAAGGGTACTTACACAACAAATAAATATAAAGTCTTCTAACGTATGGGTTGTGAGGTGGATGACCAACCTCATCAACCCTGGTCACACGTTTACGAGTTTTATTAAGCCGCGCCTCCTGATATGACTCATGTAACGACTACTTACATCAGTAAGTATTGAACGGGACTAACGGCTAAATAAAAAATATATATATTATAGCGTATATAAATAAAATAAATATAGTATTTCCAGCAGTTAAACGTATACAGAGTGTTAGTGACATCGTAACGAAAACTTAGAGGGGTGATTGAGGCCATGATTCTGAAATGATATCAAGTGGAATTTTCCGTCGCAAAAGTATGGAATTGAAAATAATAAAAAAAAAACACAAAAATTTACAGGATGATTCAGACTGAAAATTCCACTTGATATCAACTCAGAATCATGGTCTGAACCATCCCCCTCAGTATTCGTTACGGTGTCACTAACACCCATACCTACTTGTATGGCTACCGTATGTACTTGTGTGGGGTGTAAGTGACATCGTAACGAATACTGAGGGGGATGATTCAGCTGATTATTCTGAGTTAATATCAAGTGGAATTTTCCATCGCAAAAGTATAGAATTGAAAATAATTTAAAAAAAACTAAAAAAAATCATGAATTTTGCGACGAAAAATTCCACTTGATATTAACTCAGAATCATGGTCTGAATCATCCCCCTGAGTATTCGTTACGATGTCACTAACACCCTGTATAGGCTGGATATGTATGTAGGGTAGACAAAAAAAGATACAAGCAAAAGGAACAGTATCGGTATTCATATCTCTAAGAGATGACTTAAAATAAATAAATAAATAATAATAATTGTCTTTCTTGTCATGACTACTCATATTCCCAATCAGGGTAGTCAGAGGTACATCTATCGTAGGCTCTTATTACACAACAAATTATACCAATTATATTTTTCTACTTTTCTTCCACTTTCGGCCACCAATCCAGATATCGTAAGTCAGCTGGAAGAAATCTCTTTCATAGAGATAAGCTTCAACATGATTCACAACATCCATCTTATGACTTCGCTTCGTATCAAAAGTGACTGCAAGTCATATCCGATTGTGGCTCTGCCCACCCTATAAAGGATTACGCGCGTGAGTTTTAGATTTTTCCAAAAATACATTATGGTGATAATATTTTAATGATTTTCAACACACAGACCTTGCTTAGTCGAGGCCAATAAGACAAAGATTAAAGCTGATTTATCAAAAATAAATAAACGATTAACGATTAACTAAGTGTTATATTAATTTGTTCTCGAAAACAATCATTGGATTTCTAATACCAAACACAGTTTGATTAATCCGCGGTTATCGTGAGCTCTCGCCCTTAGCCGATCAAAACAAAAAGTTGAATAATTGATTATTACCATTAGCTCTCGTGTTGAAACACACTCGACATATACGAGAAACGTATGAAAAATACATTTTAGACAACGCCCAGGCATTGTTTAAGGAACTTTTGAAGCCATTAATGGATAAAATAAACTTTATTTTAAAGAGTATAGAGGTAGAAGCACCAGCAAAGGCAAGGTTGTAAAGCCTTACCAAATCAGGCCATATTAATCGCCAGACACAAAGCTAAGATGTCTGACAAATTAGTTACACAGACTTGAATTTGAATCAAAGATCTTTTTTTATATACCTGTTTCCCTTAGAAACTTTATACCACTTTCGAAGATTTATTTACAAACCAAATTGGGGATATCGGAACGTTATACCAATAATTGAATCAGATGTGTTAGAGATAAGGTGTTTGCATTCGTTTTTTTGCGGGTAAAGTTATTTTTTAAATATTAAGTAGAATATTTATAACGTTTAGAGTGTTTTGAGACTGTATATTAATTTTTGTTAATATTCTAATCTAATCTAGCCTACAAGATCCCACTGCTGGGCAAAGGCCACCTCTTCCTTTTTCCATTTGTCGCGGTCCTGTGCTTACTCCGGCCAGTCCCTGCGGCAAGCGTCCAAGCGTCGTTTATATTACGTTAATTGAATTAGTAAGTAAATTTATATTAGTTAATTAAGTACCTACTAACCTCCTAAATTTTTAACTTATATCTAGCGGATCATGTGATACTTAGAACCTACCAACTGGTGACAAAACCATATAAAACATACATAAATTCACGCCCGCATTCCTTAATGGTGTTCGCAGAGCCACAAGTATTCAAAGAAAACTTGCAGCCACTATTGATACGAAGTCCTAAGGTTAACATGATGAACCTTATTAGTGACAAGGGATCAGCCTTTCGCCCATTAGTCCATTATGTTGCAAAATGACACCATTCCTCTGTCGGATTTT
The DNA here is from genome assembly GCF_024362695.1 of Pectinophora gossypiella. Lineage (NCBI taxonomy): Eukaryota > Metazoa > Arthropoda > Insecta > Lepidoptera > Gelechiidae > Pectinophora > Pectinophora gossypiella. The sequence goes on from NC_065417.1 coordinate 15,184,239, forward strand.
AGGACATGCTCAAAAAAAACCATTTAAAATGTCTAGAAATAAATAATTACTTTAATTTAATACAAATCTTAGGAATAATTAAAAAGTGAAAATATTGTTTCTATGTCGTGTTCTAATCAATTTGATTCATCATAAAATAATAACTCTGAAGTATCATTAGCCATAATTATGTTATTAATTACAAAACTCTGTTTTTATTCAAATATTACAAATACAAAATACTTCAACAATTCTATCCTCGTTACATGACATTTTAAAATTATGATTAAGTAAAAATGTTCAGTCGTATAAAACGAAAACATTCGTGAGAACATTAAAAAAATATTCATTATTCGTAATTTTAATTTATAAGTACATTAAATAATATTAAAATTGTGAAATAATAAAACCTTTGATTTATATTGAAATTTATTTAAAAATAGCCCCGAAAAAGATATGATTATATTAAAAATATAATTATGTTCACAATTAAATTACTGCGGTCGAAAATCTTTTTCACAATAACACTTTTGTGTTCACTGAAATTTTTTTTGTCAGAAAGTAAGATAATCTGTGCCACGGAGTAAGTGTGCTTCGGAAGTTTCTTAACGGCTACTATTTATTTGATTGTATACAGGGTGTTAGTGACACCGTAACGAAAACTTTGAGAGATTATTCAGGCCATGATCCTGAGTTGATATCAAGTAGAATTTTCTGTCGCAAAATTATGGAACGGAAAATAATTCAAAAAAAAAAACACTAACATTATCAATTCAGAATCATGGTGTAAATCATCGCCCTTAGTATTTGGTATGATGTGTCTAATTGTTATATTATGTACTTGTACAGGGTGCAAGTGACGTCGTAACAAATACCGAAGGGGATGATTCAGCTCATTGTTCTGAGTTAATATCAAGTGGAATTTTCCACCGCAAAAGTATAGAATTCAAAATAATAATAAAGAATAAATAATAAAACAAACGGGGTGAGCTAAATAAAACCGTTTATAAATACATGAATTTTGCGACGGAAAAATCTACCTGATATTAACTCAGAATCATGGTCTGAATCATCCCTCAGTATTCGTTACGATGTCACTAACAGCCTGTATAGAAAAGTAGATTGAAACTGAAACTTTAAATGAATCAACAAAATACATTATTACCTAGCTACTTTATAGATAAATCGATATCTCGTGGTTTCCAGGATTGGTATTCGGTTATTGGCTCGCTCCCAATGGGACTTAACCATACATGGCGAGCAGTACGTGTATATACCTACTGTACACCGCTGCCTACTCTTTCGGGGATATAGGCGTAATGCTATATATGTATGTACTTTATTAAACACATTGTTTCTTTTTCCTACTCCAGCAGGGATGTCATGAAATTTTGATTTGTTTTTGAATTTTGGAGATCCTTTTTTTATTTTGGGCGCCTCCATTGTGTATTTAATGTCTGTATTATTTGTCTTCTTGTCTTGTTTTTTTTTGTTCTATTTTTTTATTTCCTGTAATGTAAGTTTGTAAATGTGGCGTCCAATATGGAAATAAATATTTTCTTTCTTTCTTTCTTTCTAAATTAAAAAATAAAATAAAAATCATGTTATTTTTCAATAACAATTCGTCGTGCCATTACACAACAATATCGCTTACTGCCCTCCATGTTACCACTAGACCACTACTAAATTATCATATTAAATTATGCCATACATTAATACACAACATTCTTTCACATTCACAACCATTTAAATTCAAAGAAAACAAAGAAATTACTTGTTATAACATCTCATATATACAAAGTTATATATACCGCCCACGATGGCGCTAGTATCTAAATAAACTTTACAAATTAGGAAACTTACTTGAGAATTTCTGTAGTTCTCATTTTAGTCAACAGCAAACGTAACTTGGTTAAGATATCGGACCACACATAGACAAACGAGAGTGCCCGTTTAGTGAGAACGATTCATAAACTACGTAATATTAAAACCAGCTTATTACCATACGATAAAATGCTTCTCAAATTACAATATATAATACAATTTGTTATATGAAATATGGACGTTTCTTTTTGGACACGAAAAAGGCGTATAAAAGTTAAAACGTAGTGAATGGTGCGCGTGATCTTATTAATAAGGAGTAATAAAATAAACATGTCGATGGACGTGCGCATGAGTGTAATCTCTAGTATTATTGACGTTTTGATATTGAATGTTATTGGGTTGCTCAGATATCAATTGGTATGGAAGAAAGTTTACCTTTATAAAAAAAAATACGTGTATTGTGACAGACATTGTTGTGTGGCCATGTAATTAATGCTCTCCAAAACAAAATGTAAAAAAACCAGTAAGTAACTCACACCAATAAAGTAAAAATAAAGATATACAATCCGCCACGGGACATAACAAAAGTTTTGCATGCGTCTATGCTTTAATGCATGAATTTATGCTTAACGCGTGACTTCATGCTTTTCTGCATGACTTTATGCTTTACACATGACTCTATGCTTTTATGCATGATTCTATGTCGCAAATAATAAAACTGTTGAAGATAATAAAACATACAAACATGAATAACCGTTTATTTTTTTCTAAAACATAACATAGTCCAATATTATAATCAGCTAGTCTCTAACGTATTAACATTATTCTCATTAATATCTGTATATTTTTCATGTAATTAATGTTACTTGTAACGTGAAACCGAAGTGTCATTGGAAGGGATTTAATAAAAAAAATGACGCGTGGGTGTGATTGTTTTAACTCATTAACATTATAAAACAATATTATTTGCATTTTAATATCATATTAATATTCTGTTACACTTATGAGGGCAGAAGTAATGCATATTTAGATTAGGTGATGGTTTAGGTAAGTACATTTAGTTTTGTTTTTGATTAACCAACCTGTATTGGGCTGGTTTTCCCTTCGCGGGTTGGTTTAGTCTGTCGCTTCTGCAAAAAAACCGGACTTGTCAAATCTTCAGGTTAGATAAGCAACCCTGTGAAAAACGGGATAATGCTAGGGAGATGATGAGTTTTTTTTTATTAGCCTGAATATTTATTTATTAACTTTAAGGAAGATTAATACGCAAAAATTATATTCTAGTTCATAGCAACATAATTAATAAGTACTAAGAATAAGAATAAGTACTAAGTAACTAAATTTCGGTATGAGTGGATGCCTCCTTTTTTGCCCCCCTTTTCTCTCACGTGAGTTGTGAGGTCGATGACCGACTTCATCAACCTGGTATCTGATTAAACCGCCAAAGGTTCCTGACATGGGTCAAGTAACGACTACATACTTACCTAAGTAAATGTTAGCCGAGACCGAATGCTTAACATGCCCTCCCGAATCACGAAGTGGGATAAATTCCGATAATCAGGTGATTTCACCATTAATATCTTGACCAAACCGGGGACAGTTTCATAAAGTGATTCTTTCTTAGACGTGTCCCCACCGGGAATAGAACCCAGGAGCTCCTGATCAGGAGCCTAACTTTCAACCACTGGACCATGGAGGCTGTTAATTTACAGCGATAACAACCTACCATTACATGCTTGAAAATAATTTTTTATGTCACTTAGATTTTTTTATTTATTTCGAATGATATTCACTTAGCCGGGCAAACGGGAAGCGGTAAGGACTACTTAATCGGTTATAAAAACGCTTCAATTCACAGAAAAAAATCTGACAATTCATAGACGAACTAATGAATATCATTCACTTAACCTCCCAACATAAGCTTATGACTCGACTTATCTTGATCTTAATTTTACATTATGAGATTATAACCAAAAATTACGTCAAAAAACACAACAATGGCGTTGTCAAAAGTGAGTTTATTAGACATTTGACATTCGCGCATGACCTACGAATTGCGGCCTTGCACTAAATAGCAATTATACCTAATTATGCCATCGGTATTATGTCACGTCACACAATGATTCTCACGTAAGAATGGCTTTTGTTTCCAGTCCTTGACGACGTGAACTAGGTTGGAGAATTGTCATAGTTCACTTATAATGAGCAGTTTACTTGTTTGAGGAAACCATACACTTAGTCTTGTTTAACAGCTTTTATGTTATGTCAAGTGTACTTTATAATGTGCGAGCGTGCATGATTTTTTTTTGACTTATTGTAGATTTGCTACAGATAGCCTGGCGCAAAAAAACCGCATCATTGCTGAACAGAATGCGAGTCAGTAGCAATACGATCCTGGCTGCAACTGCATATTTTTTTGACGTGACTTATTGTAGATTTGCCGCAGATAGCATTAACTACTTGGCCGGACAAATGGGGAGCGCTGCAGGCTCTCACCCGGTACAACGTTTAAGACAACAGGCCTGAGGGTGCCCAGTTGGGCGCGAACCTCGGCTCAGGGCGTCGTCTGAGAGGAAGAATATTTGAAAGGATTAATCCACCCTAGTGGGTCGATAGCGATAAGCGCTGAATGAGGGAAATCGTCGACCACGCCGGCGGAGTCGGTATCGGGATCCTGCATGTAAAGACAGACATGATAATACTAATATTGCATACGATGGTTCCAAAACCAACTAAATCCTCCATTTAAAGCGGACAAAGTCGTAAAAATCCTAAAATACATATCATTATAATTAAAGTTCACTACGCTGACTAATTAGTGTATAAATTAACACATATTTTTGTAAATCCCACGCTTTTATCAGCGAAAAATAATCACAAAACTTCAGCTCTGTGTGACCTAAATAATTGGCCAAGACCTTGCATAAAAAATGAAATTAAGATCGTATTAATTAGGTTTTAATTGTGTTTTTGTCCATCGTGATGTGTGCATGAGAAACTCGCATAAGATCGTAGTTATCGGATCTTGTGCCAGGATCGGTGTTAGGGTTCTTGAGCTTAAGAGGAAATAAACGGAACCCTTATTAAGATTGGATAGCGTTTCCCTATTATCTGGAAAAATAATCTTCTTCTATCATGTGGGTGTGAGGTAGATTACCAACCCCATCAACCCTGGTGTAAGGGTTACTATTGAGCCGCCAAAAGCCACTGTCATGGAAAAATAATGTTTTAACTAGCTTATACCGCATTTTTATAGGATTAGTAGATTTTTGCCAGCAAAGTAATAACTGAAACCAAATGAAGATAATTTAAATATAGTAGTGAATTGTAGTATCGAATTCCTTGGTCTTTGCCTATTCCAACCGGAGATTATCTTATGTACGTGATTGTAAATACAGTAAAATAAAATAGGTACGGCACCCTTATTTGGCAAGCCCGACTCGTACTTTGTTTTTTTTATTTTTTTATTTAAATGCACATAAATCTTAATAATACCACATTCCCATGACAGTATTTTTTATTTCGGTGCAGCTTCTTGATGTAAGTGTCTGTAGTAAACAATATTTTTTTCTTGTCAAATATTTAAAAAAATAAAATAATGTTTATTTTGTTTCTAAAATGACATTCATTGACCAAATTAATTGAAGATATCCTTAGAAAAAGTACAGTATAGTCGTTACATGAGCCATGTCAGGGGCCTTTGGCGGTTCAATAGTAACCCTGACACCAGGGTTGATGAAGTAGGTGCTCCACCGCACAACCCACTCGATAGAAAAAGAATGTAGAGGAAGCAAGAGAAGTGTGTCTGGATCGAAGCAAATGGAATTGGAGTTTATGTATGTATGTACATTCTCAAAATCTTTCGTTTCAGTTTTACATAAGCAAGACAAAAAAAATATTCGAGAACTCGAATAGGCACTTTGAAAGTGACGGAAAGGGTCATGCCTTTTGACCCTGGCCAATAGCCAATAGATATTACAACCGTGAGTAGTCAGTTTACTTGACCTAAGATTCTAAAAACGTTTACGTAACAAAAAACGGCTTTAGGGACTCTTAAATATAGAAAGAAAAAAGAAAGAAAGAAAGAAAGAAAGAAAGAAACGTTTATTATAAAGGGACACCACAGTAACAAATATAAAACAAATAACAAATATATAATATAAAACACGGAGTAACACATAACTTACAATAAAAACACATAATAAAAACAACTTACACGAGAAATACAAATAATTTACTGTATGAACTGGTCAACGATGGTGGTGGTGTCCTTTATAAAAGGGCCTCACTCAGCATAAGCCGCGGCGCGAGCCACGACGCTGGTATTCTGTGGACCCTGAATAACATCTACTGTTGACGACAGGTCGACATGGCAATCGGGGCATGAGGTGAGCCGCGGAGGCGGGGTCGCCCCACACACCCGCACAGTCCCCGCGGCGTCTTAGTCTTAGTGTCGCACGAGTCCGTATCGACCGCGTTTATCGATTATAATCTCGCTCACATAATTTATTACTATTGTGTTTTAAAAATGGCTACGGTTGCATCTTTGTCGCGTGTTCAAGCAAAAAAACCAATAATTCAATCTCAAGCTCGAGAACTAGCTAGAAAAGTGTTAGAAAATTGTGACATTGAACGGAAAAATAATTGTTACAAATTTACCTTGAAAATGAATATTGGGAAAAAGACATGGGAATTCCTTGGAAATGGGAAAATGAAATGGAAGATTTTATTATAAAAGTCGGAGATACCAGTGACGAAGATTCTTTAAGTTTATGTAGCGATACGTTAGATGATTCAGATGAATAAATATTAACTTAAATGAAAACGTGGTATTATTTTATTCACATTTTGTTACATACATAATGAAAATATATCGATATGGAAAACGTCACGTCACTAGAGAATTGCCATGTCGACCTGTCGTCTACATTACTCTAAAACAAAAACATCTAAAAACAAAACGATATGAAGAACTAATTACTTACAAACATAAAACGACGATTTAACTACAAAAGTGGTGCTATGAAGTGGGATAATTAAGCCGAAGTGACTCACTCGACCTTGCACCACATTCACACGTCTTCGGAATCACGGGTTTAACCAACTTTAATACGTAACGGCCTCTATGGTCCAGTGGTTGAGCGTTGGACTCACGATCCTGAGGCCCCGAGTTCGAATCCCGGTGGGGACATATCACAAAAATCACTTTGTGATCCCTAGTTTGGTTAGGACATTACAGGCTGATCAACTGATTGTCCGAAAGTAAGATGATCCGTGCTTCGGAATGACGCTGATGCTTACATCAGCGACCACATACTTATATGTGGTCGTTACATGAGCCTCAATAATAACCCTGACACCAGGGTTGATGAGGCTGGTATATAGAAAGAAGACGTAAGATTCGGTTTCTTTATACACAGTGGTTTAGGTCGATTAATTCCCTATTACCCCCTCAGATGACGCTCTGGGAATCTTCAGGCCTATTGTCTCATCTTTGTACAGGGTGAATGCCCTTAGCGCTCCCCATTTATCCGGCCAAATAGTGCAGTCCACATGCAGCAAATCTACAAAATGTAACGTCAAAAAATAAAAGTTTGTTATGACTAGTAAAATATTCTGTTCCGTACCACCTAAATCCTCTGCTAGTTGCGGCTTCCGAATATATCCCACTTAGGGACGGTACTTCTTCTTCTAGCGTGTGGGTTGTGAGGCGGAGTACCAACCCCATCAACCCTGGTGTCAGGGTTACTATAGGGACGGTACTGAAACCACACATTCCATAAATGCATTTTTCGGAGGTATGTGACTAACTAACTAACTTGTATTAAACTGGCTTTCCCTTCGCGGATTGGAAGGTCGAAAATAGGTCCTGTCAAATCTTCAGGTTAGGCAATCGGACTCATGATTTTTTCGGCAGGAAATTCCACTTAATATTAACTCTGAATCACGGTCTGAGTCATCCCCCTCAGTATTCGTTACGATGTACTAACTAACTACTAACACTCTGTATAATAATAACAAATTGGGTAAATAAGCGGATCTCTTAAAACTGGATAAACGGAACGTAAAATATAATTCTGAGAACAGTCTATTATTTTCCTATTAGTTCCATGTACTGTTTAAAAACCGTAAATATCTTAAGACAAATCCTTTGACCACATTATCTTGCAATAGATTTTATCTGCACTTAATTAATGGACTTCCTTGTTTGCCAAACCAGAAAAACATTTTAAATGCATCATGGTAATTACTCCACAATATGTTACAAAAAATGAATGCATATTTAAGACGAGCGAATGTTATGTCCTGTCCTGACGCCAGACCGCGCGCCTTCTACTACAAAGTTCCATACAAATTTTTTTATATCCAATTTTTTAAATTGTTTTTTATCTATTTTGTAAAACCAAACAACGCGCGATAAAGCTCACAACCTATCACATTACTGTAAGAAAAACTCAATGAAGTAAATAAAACTTACTTCATCTTGTTTATTTAAACGTGAACGTTTATCGTTTTTGTTTAGCAGGCGTTAATAACCATCTATCCGCACTGGGCCCACGTGATGGTTTAAGGCCCGATCTCCCTATCCATCCATAGGGAAGGCCCATGCCCCAGGAGTGGGGACGTCAATGGGCTGATGATGATGATGATAGGTAATTAAAATCTTACGATGGATGTGTGCCTCAGACTATCTCAAATTGGAAAAAAATACTTGAGCTCGTGTTTTATTTAACAGAAAGACAAAAGAAGAAGAAAAAATATATATATTTGATTTGATTTGAAAGACACTTGTTCCCTCAACTATCCGCTTGGCAGAGCGTAACGGATGACATTGCACTAGATTTGTTTAACAACAACAATCACCTTCCCTATTACGTCTAAATTACATGCTTCCATGGAAATTCCGTACTTCAGTTGCTTGGTACATTATTTGATATTACGGCAAAGATTTCGTCGCTGTTTTCGCTAAGTGACGTATCATGATCATAATCATGTGCATGAGATTTACACCTTTTGCGATTGTCAATAAGACACAAATCACTTCACACAAAGAGAACCGTGGTTCCAGTTGGTAGAACGCTTGCTTCTCACTTTGAGGTCGCAGGTTCGAATCTAGCACAAGCCTAAACCAATGATTGTCGAATTTGTTTTCGAATTCATGTTTGGATCATCATTATCACGTGCTCAGCGGTGAAGAAAAACATCGTGAGGAAACCCACATTCCCGAGAAATGCATTTTCGGAGAGATGTGACCTAACATTTTGATTTCCCAAACTATTTTTATGATTCGAGTTGATTTAGTCACTTTTATGACGTTTCCTGAATGATAAGTAGCTGAACACATTGTTTTTTTCTTGCTTACGACTCGCGTACCGAAGGTTTGGAGGCGTTGGCTTGGCCGTTAAATATTCTCTTTTTATCTAGAAATATAAATGCATGGACATGACGAATTTACAAAAAAACGTCATAGAAGGGAAGCTACAAAGAAAGAGATGAAGGGGAAGACCAAGAAGAGCTTACATGGAACAGATAAAAGCTAGGGAAGGCGAACGTCCTGTCTTATACGTATAAGGAGGTGAAAGAATTAACCTTTGATAGACGAGGATGGAGAATGCTACACCGACAAGAGCGTTGACATAGAAATAGGAAAGAAACCTATCATCAAAGTGAACCTATAGGAGTTCCGTTTTGCCTTTTGAGGTTCGAAAGCCTAAAAATATCTCAGATAGCTTTAACAGGCCGGAGGTATACGACGCTACATAGTAGTATACAAGGATAAACACTTAAACTATAGGAATGATCTCGAGGGCACGCCGTAGTCACAGATGGCTATCATTTGAACTTTTGCACCTAATGGAATACGAAACCTGAGTTATTGCTTGTTATAGAGCATGTATTGTCTCATTAAATAGCCGTATTTTCTACTGAAATTTAACTCCGCTAATAGATTTATTTCGTAACACGGAAACTGTTTAGAATAGGAACTAAGTTAAGTAAATAAAGAGAGTTACTTAATAAGCTATAGATCCACGGCCTCCATGGTCCAGTGGTTGAGCGTTGGGCTCACGATCTCGGGTTCGAATCCATGTGGGAACATATCACATAAATCACTTTGTGATCCCTAGTTTGATTAGGACATTACAGGCTGATCACCTAATTGTCCAAAAAGTAAGATGATCCGAACTTTGGAAGGCACGTTAAGCCGTTGGTCCCGGTTACTACTTACTGGTGTAAGTAAGTAGTCGTTATATGAGCCATATCAGGGGCCTTTGGCGGCTCAATAATAACCCTGACACCAGGGTTGATGAGGTTGGTAATTCACCTCACAACCCACGCGATAGAAGAAGAAGCTATCACTTTAACTCTTGAGCACAGTTGGAAGAATGCTTGGAATCTGTGAGATCACTGGTTCAAACCTCAGCGCGGGCCTAAACCAAAACGTAGGCTGGAAAATCTCTCAATAGACTTAAAGACTAAATAAATGATTCTCATACTTAGTTCGCAAAAAATATAGAAATCAATTCATCACGAACCAAATTGTAACCGACAATCTCTCCCATATAAACCCATCATCATCATCAGCCGTATGACACCCACTGCTGGGCATAGGCCTCCCCCAAGGATCTCTACGACGATCGGTCCTGCGCTGCCCGCATCCAACCCATATATCCATATATCTCTCTCCTAAATAAACTTTTTTATTATTATTATTATTTTTCCATATCTCTGTATATCTTTCTCACGAATAAAACCAATTTTGCATTCCCAATTCTAAATGTGTATGTCAAATTGATAAATAAACACAGCATAGCGATCTATAGATCTACAGTAATCCTTTCATGGCGTGATCGGATCTATGTGATCGATCGTTGCGCAGGCGCGGAACTAAATAGATTTAGTTTTTTGACTATTGTACTTTTACTGAATGGAAGTGCTAAATTGACTTGTCAGATATAACGTAGATAGGTAAAAAAATATTGGACTTTCAATTTTTTTTCTTTCGTAGATAAATTTAAAAAAATACCATTAGGCGATACGGCTCACCACCGTTGGTCTAACAGAATGTTCGGTGAGGTGTGGGTACTTAGATCACCTGGATGTACCTCTAACTACCCCAATTGGAACATAGTCGTGAACTCATCAAATATAGTCTAGGTATACTTATATTTTTCAACTTTTTATTTTGCACTATCTCGCTACACTTTTTATTAAATTCATTTCCTTATACCTAAACATTGCCCGGAAGAGATTGCTACCTTAGCAATAAGGCCGCCCGTTGTACTACCTATCTAATTATAATACCTAATGTATTTTTAATATTATTTAAGTTTAATAAAGAGTTTTTGTATTGTATAATACACGAAACATTTTAAAACATACACATGAAAGTTTGCTACCACATTTTGCTTCCTTATTTCTCTACAGTAATTTCTTCCAGGCGACCAGATGCAGAAAGTGTTTTTACTTTTTTATTTATTTCTTACGTTGATGTTATGTCAAGGTGATTATGTATGTATGTAAAAATATAATATAAAAAATACATAACATAACATACATACATAAACAGCCTATATACGTCCCACTGCTGGGCACAGGCCTCCCCTCAATCAACCGGAGAGGGTATGGAGCATACTCCACCACGCTGCTTCACTGCGGGTTGGTGGAGGTATTTTTTACGGCTAATCGCTGGGACCAACGGCTTAACGTGCCCTCCGAAGCACGGAATCATCTTACTTTTTCGGACAATCAGGTGATTTAAACCTGAAAAGTCCTTACCAAACAAAGGACAGTCTCACAAAGTGATTTCGACAATGTCCCCATCGAAAAAAAATGTTAAAAAAAAATATAAAAATAAAAATGTTAAAATAACTGCTGATCTCTTTCATAATCATTATTATTAGGAGTTTTTAATTGATAGATTCTACTTATGTCAGTAATCTACAGAAACAAGTACTATGACTGGCGTTCATGTACAAAACATAATAAATCTAATAAATATTTGAGTTTGATTTGAACTATACCGAGATGTAACAAGTTTCAAAATATTTGAGGAAACATACTGATGTAAATCACTACATAAACCGATTATCACAGGTTTATTTATTTATTTATTTATTTATTTATAAAGTACAACCACATCACATATATTAAAACATTTTACATTTATAAGGTTACGGTATTGTGACTAATATATTATATGACAATTACGGCGTACAACTAAGGGTACTTAAGTATTTAAAAATAAAGTAAAATTAAAATTACACATCAAACTTAAAAATTAGAAATTAGAAAGATATAAGTATAAGTAAAAAAAGTAAAATATAAGTAAGTAATTAATATCTGTTGAGCTTTAAATAATCTAAAAATTTTCTCATATATACATATATTCAGCGGATCATGGAACACATCAAGATCTAAGATTTTGTTACAAAAAGAATTGTATTCTTTAAAAGTTCTGGTTAGCGAAGAATACAACCAACTCTTTCAGGTTCGAATCCCGGTGGGAGGTAGTGGTGTAGAATTGTAGTAAATGGAATTCTGTAGTCTTCTTCATCATCATCATGTCGTCCTATAATTATAAGTATAATTATAACTATAAGTGGTAAGTGCTATAAAGATAAAAGTCGCTAATATCTTTATATTATATCATGTCTTTCTCTAACTACCTACGTATAATTCCTAGTTCTTATAACAAATACAAATTGTTACTGGCAATAAATTTATTTTATTCTTATTCTTAATTCACTCGGACACGGTTAAATTATATTCCCGTATATTTTCACTCCTCGAACGTTACGTTTTACCAAACTAAAAAGTTTATATCTCAATCCGACTTGGCGCGTAAGCATCACTAATTGGTTTAAATCAAATACGAATTAATTCACATACATCACACTAATAACCAATTTATGTTGAGCTGTAAGTCCTTCTTCTCACCTTTAAATTACGAGTCCTTTTAAATTGGCTGTTATTTCAAAAACGATTCGGATCACCACTGTTTTTAGAACTGCAATAACTTTTAAAAGCTTAGGCGTGGGAGATCTACTTAGGCTGGATGTTATTTTTCTTTTTACTCTTTTATGTCGTCAGTCGACCGTGTTCCATCAAAATTGAAACGTCATAGAGAAATATTGAGCAGTGGAAATAAATAGGCTTTGAATGGCGGCGCGTTGAAAGCTTATAATCTCGTTCGTTGCGTGCGATGCGTGTGCGCATATAGCGATAGTTTGAGTATAATGATATTATTACAAATTACATGAAAATAATGTAATAAATAATTTCAGTATTTCAGTACATTGTACAATTTGTCAATAAAAAAAATAAATGCTATGTGAAACTGTAATAATATTTTTTGTTTCAGGAACTAATACAAATAGTAGAGAGCAATATGGGTAAGTTTTTATTTTAACGATTAAATTAAAAATAGATCAGGAGAGTTAAAATGGTCACATCGAATCAATTCATCTAAGAAAGCAATATTGCAATTTGACAATTTTGCGCATATAAAAGTAAGTGCGCAATGCAACAAATGTAAAATATATTTTTATTTACCAAATAAATTATAATTAACACAAGTTAATAGCGGGCCCTGCACTAGGGTTTCCCCTGAATCGCAGTAGCCCTATGATAATAAAGTTTTTGCATAAAGACTAAGAATACAAAGTCCGGTGGAGACTCAGGTGTCAAATTGCAATATTGCGCTTTTAGATGTGAGTATTGCTTCGATATAACCTTTTTAACCCCCCATGGCTAATGAAGACCCATCAACGATGTAAAAGTTAAAAAGAGTCAATTCCTGTTTGAGGTATAATCTGTACGTATTTAAGCTCGTACTCGTGATATGGCGTTGTTGGCGATTCATTGTTTCTCAATAATTAAAAAAGGAACCTCTATTCATTTCTAGGTTCTACGTGCCAAGCTTACTGCATATCATGGCATGCCTACACACTTCAGTTTAGCTGCAGCTCTATCCACTCCTTAAAATTACTCTGTAGCTTGTGGTTCATATGCGTACGCGCACAAAGTCAATTCGGTAGCAGCAGTTAATTTGTTCACTCGCAGCTCCTTAATTACTATCTCCCGTGTTAATGCTACAAGCACTTATTAATTATAAGTAACGATACACATAGCATGAAATAGTTCGTCGGTAAGTGAACATACCCACTAATACGTATATATAACTCACGCCTGCAGTCTCTAAACGGGTGAGCAGAGCAAACAGAAAATAACTTTTGATACGGTATCCCACATAATAACATAAGAAAAACAGCCTATGTACGCGCCACTGTGTGGTAGAGTTTGCCGCTCTAGGATTGGCTTGCACAGCCATAGAAGAAAGTGCATTTTTTCGAGGCAATGACGTCATAAATCGTCTGAAACAGACGTATAAGGCCAATGATGATGATGATGCTGGGCACAGGCCTCCCCTCAGTCAACCGGAGGAAATTAACTACCACTCAGGCATCTAATCTAATCTAGCGTACAAGATCCCACTGCTGGGCAAAGGCTTCTCGTTCCTCTTTCCATTTTTTGCGGTCCCGGGCGCGTGCGTAGACTTAGGCATCACACTTTTTTTTTCTCAACTGACAGTTGCAATCTCATCCGTTACTTCAAGTTGATCTCGTCAACCGATTCCAGCCCGCATGATTGGTATCAGTCGTATGATGTCGGAGCAGTGCTGCATTGCGCGTGTCACCGCATACATTGGGGCAAAAACTGCTCGGGTGAAGGGGTGTATTCTCAAGTTTAATAATTAATAGAAGGTGAACTTTGAGTCCTTCTAGCGCGGTTATGAGTTGGATTACCAACTGAAGTGACAAGTGTCACTTTGAGTTCACACTCATAAATAATGATTTTATTTAGTGCAGCCTTAAGTTTCTTTTTTTTTACAAAAATTTAAGTTTAAAAACTAAAAACCGACTGCGGAAAAAACGTGCTCTAAAAATTGCGAAATATTTTTTTTTTGACGTGACTTATTGTAGATTTGCCGCAGATGGCATTAACTACTTGGCCGGACAAATGGGGAGCGCTGTAGGATCTCACCCGGTATAAGGTTTAAGACAAACAGGCCTGAGGGTGCCCAGTTGGGCGCGAACCTCGGCTCAGGGCGTCGTCTGAGAGGAAAATTTTTAAAGGAAATAATCGACCCTAGTGGGTCGATAGCGATAAGCGCTGAGGGAAGTCATCGACCACGCCGGCGGGGTCGGTATCGCGGTTCTGAAGTGTTTGGTATCGCGAGCTGATTGGCTGCCTCTATGGTTAGAGTAATCGGATCGTCGTGATCGTATATTCTCCGAAATTCTTCCGAATATTGAATGATGTTTAGGAGATAACCTATATTTAATCTGTCCTAATACCTGACCACGACATTCTTGCTTATCTATCATGTTACACAGAAAGCAAGTTTCAATGTGAAATTATAATAATGTATAATTGTAGAGTATGTAAATCAAATTATTTTCCCAAAGGAACTCCATAATTTACCGGAACTAAAGCTGTTCTATATTCTAGATATAAATGCAGATAGCCTGAATATTGTGTGTAGGTGATCGTGTTCTACATTTCAATGTAAGTACCTTGTTTAATTTATTGAATTCAATTCGGCTCTTGGCAAATATTGAGTTAAGGTTCACTTACATTTAGCGATATAATTCCCGTTCTGAAGTGTTATTCAGATTTTGTAATTAAATATAATTCATAGTACAAAAGAACTAAAGATATACTTGTGATCTGTGTAAGTATTCTAATCTAATATGAACATAACATAAGCTCACGTCTATGTCCCAATCGGGGTAGACAGAGGTACATCCATCGCAAGATGAACTAAGTACCCACACCTCACCGAATTTAGAATAATAACTCATTGGTACAAGACGGGTACGGGGGATCGAAATGGCGCTCTCATTTTAAAAGAGCTGTCTTGTTATAAAATGAACTTTTTTTCAGTGATTACGATGACCAAGTTGAAGATGTCCTTAGAAAAGGTTTAATACGATCTACTCTGAACCGGCGTGCATGTTTGAAGCGTTTGATGAATGTGGAGGAAGCAAGAGAAGTGTGTCAGGATCGAAGCAAATGGAATTCTATAGTCTCTGCTTACCCCGATGAGAAATAGGCGTGAGTTTATGTATGTATGTGTCTTTTCAGTGATTTTATTTTACGAATTCACCTGCTTGCAATACTTTATCTTTGCATCGAAATAAGTCTAACAAAATGTGAAGTGGAAGTATAAAGTAAAAGCTGTTTAAAACTACCAGAGGCTATATCACTGTCAACTGAAAAATAGAGCAACATTAAAAACACAATCGAATAATAAAATCACATAAACAGTTTTAGAATAGCCACCCAAAAGGTGCGAAACGTCAAATGAAAACAACTGTCAACCAGACAGTTACAGATTAGAGGCAACCCTCCTTTTATTATTTATTATAATCATATTAAGATATTATCTAGTGACAAAAAGTCGTTTGGAATTGCGTTTAATCCTTTCATTCACTCTATTCAATGTAAATTGACACGGTTGACAAGCGATTACAGTCTTTATTGGATTAGAAATAGGTGTTCGGGAAATGTAACGCAATTAAGACATTTGCAAGGGGTTTGGAAGATGGCAGATACGGTGATTTTTGGAAGTGGTTCTGTAAGTTTTTGTTTCAAATAGTGTCAATGAAATTAACTAGTTGTGCATGGCTTTTAAAAAGAAAAAGCATAATACAAAAAGTGTGTGAAAATAATTGGAATAAAAAATTACAAAAAAAATGGGTGTCAATGTGCGTTCACCAACCCATACCCTTAATATATTATGTACTTACCTAGCTACTTACATACAACATTAACTACAATAAAAAAAACTTTTGTAACATTTTCTTTTTTTTTTTCAACGTAAGCTCAAGACTATAATCGCAATTGTGCTAGTCAGAGGTACAGTCAAGAGCAATATAATGTACCCACTTTAGGACTCTGTCGCACTAACATATTTGACATTTAGTGAGACTTATAGTTCAATTTGACAAAAAAGTTAATGTGACATGGTACCAAAGTGTATACATATTAATGCTCGTGACCGTACACATCGCAAGATGAACTGAGTACCCACGCTTCACAGAGCTTTCTGTTAATAAGCGGTGAGTATTTTTACTTTTTTTAGTTGTTAATTTAATAAATAATCCAATCTAAAATGACCGATTCTCAGACATAAAAAGATTTCATTAAATCTAGTCTGTCATGAATTGACTCTAAATGCCAGTATAGTAAATAGTAATTAGTCAATTACAACACAATTCTAAATTCAAACATGACATTGTTCCGATTATAATTGCGTTCATCATCAGCTCTTGTCAGTGCAGCATTTTCCACGCTACTTTTTTAGGGAAAAATAGGGCAGTGGTTTCCCTCTTGCCTTTCGCCCCGCAGTACTCTGTCTGACGCAAGTGGGATGGCGCCCAGAGTAGTCTATTACAAAGCCATACTAGGACTCCTGTCCTCCGCCTCTGAATAGTACTGACAGTTACTGCTGCCCTCTGTCAGGTTCCAGGTTACAGTCCCTGTGATAATTGCGTTAGGGAACCCTAATGATACAAAACAAGACAAAGCCCATTCAATCAGATTGAGAAGTCACAGTTAAAGGACCGTTTAAATATAATACGCACATTCGTGATAGGAACAATAACGTCCATTTGTTTTTTATTTTATTTTTTTAAGAAGGGAAGTGTCTTGTAAAGGAAACCAGGCGATTAATCCAACACTAAAACTGTGGTATTATTAGTTCTTATCCCTCTGAACGGTCTCCGTGGTCCAATGGAAGAGCGTTAGGCTCACGATCCGGAGGTCCCGGGTTCGAATCCCGGTGGGAAAATATCACAAAAAATACTTTGTGATCGTTACGCCGTTAAGCCGTTGGTCCCGGTTACTACTTACTGATGTAAGTGAATAGTCTTTACATGAGTCAATAATAATAACCCTGACACCAGCTAGGTGAGGTGGTTACCAACCTCATCAACCCACACGAGAGAAGAAGTTCTTATTATGTACATATTTTTATAGGTCTTCACATCAAAAACTGCAGTCAAAATTGTCTCCTACATAAATGTGGCTCCCAAGTAACATATGCATGAGTTTATTTCTCAGTTGGACTGCAAAGTTAAATCTCATACAAAAGACATCAACGTGTATGATTCTTATTTAGTAATTTACTAAAAATAGAACTTACTATGTAATAAGTTTTACACGCATACACAAGTATATATTTTTTTATTTTAGTATTGTTCAACTATTCATAATATTTTATTTGAATTCGTTCTAAATTCTTATTGTCCAATTCAGTATGACCGCCAACGGTTTATAAACGATATATACTATTATTTTTTTATTCCAGGGTAAAGTTTTCGTATTTCCAAGAAATGTCTCGTAAGAAATAATAAAAATATATATGAATTAGTTACGCAATTAGTCATAGTGTGCGCAAGAACAAAGATTTTGATAACAATCTTAAGGTTGAAAGTCTAGATCCTTATTAATGTAATATATTACTTCTTGAGTCTGTCACCCTCAGGCCTGTTCTCTTAAACTTTGTACCGAGTGAGAGTGCTTCACGCTCCCCATTTGCCCAGCCAGGTAGTTAACGCCATTTGTGGCAAATCTGCAATAAATCACGTAATTTTTTTTTATTTTTTTTTCCGTTTTTATCTGCGATTAGTCAGTCGGCTATAAGCAGATCAGGTGTTGGTAGGGCAGTGCAGAGATTACTTTCCCAATGGAACGCTCTCTTCTTTAAGGTAAGACATGCAGTCTATTTCCTCAAGTCCATTACTGCGGCTTTTTTCAGTCGTCTTTGGTGGGTAGGCTTTGTGAGCGTTTCAGCCGGGGGGTTCGGATGGTGCTCCAGTCTGATTTTGTACCGTGCCGCAGTAGATCTTATTTCCTGTTGCACAGTGTTTGCCTTCAATATTTCATGTACTTACTTCCATGTTTCTGATGAACCATGGAGCATTTGTTAAGCTTTTGAAAATCATGATTTGGGCTCTTTAATAATATTGATGTTTGAGGCACTGGCAGTGTCCAGATAGGTTTTATAATGGTATTGTAGACTAGAAGTTTGTTGTCAGTGGATTAATACGTAAATAAATAATAGAAAAATCTTCATTAGTTTTGGTGGTGGTATAATGGTTAACACGCTCGTCCCGGCTTGACAAGAGCTACGGGTTCAAGTTTCATTCTAGTAAAAAAAATGTTTTTTTTTTTTAAATTTTCTCTTTGTGAATTTCCCTTAGCACAAGTATGTGCTATAAAAACAAAAATAATTCAAATTCAAATTCAAAAATATCATAATTAAAGCACATAATAACGGGTTCTTATCATCAGTCGTCCCGTGATCATGGCACTTGCAACAGTGTCGAAATATCGGGAGTCTCATATCCCCATGTAAACGCGGTAAGAACCCGTTATTATGTGCTTTAAGTATGATAATAACCGCGTAAACTTAAAACAATGTTCAAAAATATCTTTATTCAGTAGGTAACATAGTTACACTTTGAATCGTCAATTTTTACATAACGAACGTCTCATCCGCCTGAAACTACTGCAGCTTCTCACAACCTGTATAGCCGGGGAAAAGAAGCTGCAAGAAAAATCTCGGCACAGGGCCCTAGACGTTCTTAAAAAAAAAACATAAAATATTGTTATACAATTGAGTAATTTAGCTGCCTAATATAAATTCTCAGACAGTTAATCCCATGCATTCATAACTTCTAAACTTTATTATTTGATTATATACACAGTTAAAGCACTCGAGGTTCGCGCCCAACTGGGCACCCTCAGGCCTGTTGTCTTAAACGTTTTATCGGGTGACAGCCTTCAGGGACAGCCTTCAGCGCTCCCCATTTGTCCGGCCAAGTAGTTAATGCCATCTGCGGCAAATGTATAATAAGTCACGTCAAAAAAAAAAACTTAAAGCACATTCTTATATTTTCTTAAAGTTGACTGTACGATTTATTAATAAGGTGACGTACACGTCATATTATTCACGTACGTTTATTTTATGGTCTGCTAACAACGTTCGTACAACAATGACACCTTAAGATTAATTTATGTGAGCAATTAAAACAATTTTATGCAAATTTTATTATATCGTTTTATTTTATCGTACATTGGACAATACAATGTAATGAAACCGGCATTGCTAGTTTCATATTGCCCAGTGTGGCCTTTATGATGATGATGTGGATGATGGGCTATTCACCTATCATCGTAATGATTCATCACATAAACAAAAAAAAGAAACAAAAACAACGCATAAACTTCTGTCACCCTAAGGTTGCCTGGAAAAAAATGCTGTTTAGCAACAAGGCCGCCTAATGTGCTTATTTTTATTCGTATATGTCTTGTGTATATATTTTGTGCAATAAAGAATTATTGATTGATTAATTGAAAGAAGACGGCAAAATTAAGACACATCTGTTTTAGATTTAGCAAATTTTTAACTTACTATGTTCTTTTTTAGGGTTTCGTATCTATTTTATCTTTTTTATCTATCGTAAAAAACAGGATCCTATTACTAAGACTCTACTGTCCATCCGTCCGTCCGTCTGTCACCAGGCTGTATCTTAATAAACCATGATAATTAAATAGTTGAAATTTTCACAGATGATATATTTAAATTGCCGCTATATTAAAAATTAGAATAAAATAAGTATTTAAGAGGACTCACGTTCAACAAACGTGACGTTTCTTTTAATTAATTCACTCTTTATTCCCCGTCGAACCCGTCGTGCGCGGGTCCGAATCGCATTTTTTTTTTTTTTTCAAATTTTATAACAACAAAAAACCTGACTAGTTCATGTGTAATGTTGTGAGGTGTTATTTTGAAAAAAATATGGTTGCGAGTTGTCAGACTGATAATGTTTGGCTCTGTACGCTTTTATTCTCGAGTGTCACAGGTTTGATTCCCGGTTCGGACTCCAATCCATTGAATTCGTCTTTATGAGTTTCAATTCATATTTGGATCATAGATAATTGATATTATGTGGTTTCATGGATTCGTGTCCGGTAAATAGCTATAGGCTCGCCTATGTTACATTGAACTAAAACATAGCTGGCGAAGAGTGGGTGTACTATACACCTCTGCCTACCCCTCCGAGGATATAGGCGTGATACTATATTATGTTAAAAAATCTCCCTCACATATTCTCTCCGACGTACATGTGGAAGACAATCGTAACGCTCACACGTCTAGCCTTGTGCCGCTTAGAACAATGCGCGCGGATAGGCCGCAATTACCCGCGCGGCCGATTTGGCGTTAAATTCCACGCGCACGCGCATGCAACCCAGGAAGATGTGGAGGTGACATTCATAAGTTTGGTTTTTAGTACAATAGGGGATGATCTTGAGCTTTTGGATATATTTAATGAAAGTTACAAAGAACTGTAAGAAAAAAATAAAAAAAAACTGCAGAAAGGAGAGGTAGTTGTAGAATAAAATAGACTAATAAAATTTAACAATGATTATATATTAGAGATCAGATCAGATGTTAGCGCCGCCAATAATGTTAGAAGTGAAAGTTTGCATTGTGTCCATCAATGTGTTAAATGACTCTTAATACAGCATAGAAAGAAACCTGTCTTAGTACTTTTTATTTTTACTTGACTTTTTGTAGATTTGCCGAACATGACATTAACTCATTGGCCTGACAAATGGGGAGGACTGAGGGCTCCAATCCAGGGTATTTGGGTGGTGCGGAACAGAATCGAGGATATTTCTTTATTCAGTCAGCACCTCAACGCTAAAACATTCATTCTATACTCCTTGTAGAGGGCTAGGTGTTCCTGATAACATCGCGGCGGAACCTGCGGTCATCTCCGATCTGAAGATTCCTTTCCCGTTGAATTTTAGTCCGTGTTTGATTTAACACCAATTATGGGCTTCCTTGTTCTCTAGATAGCGAGTATTTGTTGGTTTGGTTTAGAGGTGACTGGATATAAACCAATATAAAGTGTCGTTGCATAGGTTAACGTGAAAGTTATTCCTAATCGTAAACTGAATTTAGTTTGAGTTTTATATATCAGTGTGAGGTATAATTCCATTATTAGTTGCCTCTCTACATGACTATTTGAATTGCCTCATTGTACATCTTTTATTTATAACCTGACTTATTAAGAAAATTTATTGCATTCGACATTCAGTAATTCCAATAAATTGTAAACAAATCTGTAGATAAAATAGTAGATCTATAAAAGCTTAATATATTAAAAGCTATCAAACAAAGATTTTCAAGCAATATCAAAACTGTCAATGTCCGAACAAAAACAATTCTCTCACCGCAACGTCATAAATAAAAAGCATTGGCGGGTCCAATACACAACCTTGCGGCGCGCCGATTTCCCAATTCAATATACCGCTGACAATAATCAATAAAGTGCATAGAAACGGCGTAATCGATTGTCTTGTCCAGAGACACGCATGAGGGCCGAGCCATTGTCGAGTTTTTTCCATATTTCCACAGTGAAGGGACTGTGTGAACTATGGCGCGTCAAGGTCAACGCAGTCAAAGGCCTCCTAGAAATCTGTGCTTAGATTATTTTTCCGTCCTGACTGTTTTTACACACTATTGTATCTATGAATTATTATTTAAGACGTACAGTGTACATTTCGTCACGTTACATCCATTTTGGGACAGACTTTGTCAAATGTCGGCGATCAAACATCTGATATTTTAATCCAACATTTGATAGTAAGGATATTTATTATTTTTAAGTCCGCGGTCAAAGGTGAGCCAATTGTTGTTAAAAGATCGTTTACCTGATAAGTATATCATTTTACTTATCAATGTATCTAAAGATACATAATTGATGAGACAAATCCGGTAAAATATCGATTTGAAGACTTTCACTGCATACCTTTAGAGTGTAATGGATACCAAAATCGATTTTGAGCAATTCGAATTCAATTATCGGTGAGTTATAATCGGTTAAATCGAGGTGCGGGTAAGTGACATCTAAACTTCGAGTTTAACTTAATAAAAAGTGACTTTAAAAACTGTTTATACGAAATAACTATGTTGCAGCAAGATGAAACTTACACTCGTCTGGCAACCTGGACACAAACATACAGCATCGGATAGCGGCAGCCTGGCTTAAATGGCGGGAAGTAACTGGTGTAACCTGTGACAAACGTATGCCCGTTAAGCTCAAAGGCTTAGTGTACAAGAGCATGATCAGGCCAGTCTTGACGTTTGGTAGTGAAACGTGGGCAGTAACGCAGCGCCAAGTCCAGACCATTCAAGTCGCTGAGATGAAAATGCTTAGGTGGATGTGCGGAGTGACGATGCTCGACAAAATCCGTAACGAATACGTGCGCGGCAGTCTCGGCGTACGCGACATCTCCGAAAAGCTACAAGAGAGCAGGCTCCGTTGGTTTGGGCACGTAAAAAGAAGACCTCCAGATTATGTGGGTAACGTTACAGCCAATCTAAACATACCAGGGCTTAGACCAAGAGGACGGCCAAAAACAAGATGGGCGGATGTGGTCAAAAAGGACCTGTGTATGTGCAATGTCTCCGAGAACGACACGTCCGATAGAGCGAAGTGGAAGAGAAGTACGAAGAAGGCAGACCCCACCATCAGATGGGAATAATAAATGCCAAGGAGAGAGAGAGCAGCAAGATGAAACTTCTGTAATTTATACTTATAAGATTTCGGAGCATTTATTTTCACTAAAACTGTTAATAAAGGACAATAAATGTAACGGTTAGGAGCTAATTATAAAAAAAATACAATTTAGGAACAAGTTTGCTTTCTATCTGTGATACAATCTAAAACCGGTTTTTTCGTTTCCTTAATCAAAATCATCATTAACCTCTATGTTCCCTTTTTGGACGATACGGTTCACTACCTATCGTATATTGGACTAACAGAGAGCTCGGTGAGATGTTGATACTTGGTTCATCTTGCCTACTCCAATCGGGATATAGTCGTGTGCTTACGTTGTTGTTATTAAAATCTACCACAACATGATTCCCATTAACCCAACAACAACCTACAACCCGGTTCATCGCAACCAACTCGGGCGATCACACATTTCTCTAATGAATTCGACATTTTTACGCGACAATTTTCTAAATGCATGCCTGGATCAAGATCTGTGGGCGTAATGTGGTTAACGTCGATTGCCATTTGGAATAAATAATCCATTTTAGAGTCGTCATACGGCCGGGCAAGTGTAACCAGACACTAGGTTATGTCGACTCACTTGCCGGCGTTATGGATGCGCGAAAAGGATGAACCTGTACTGGCACGCACAAAAGTGATTATAAAATAAGAGCTACGGTATTACGAAACTTGACGCTATGGTAAAGATTTATTTATTTATGTTTTATTATTACAAGTCATTTCTTTTCCTCATCCAACACTTTGCTGTAATAATAGGCTAGTTTTCAACTAGTCAAATGAGTTAAGTAGGTACTTTTTATTAAACGTCAAAACGCGAAATTACTATGGAATTTATATGGCAAGTCACACTGTGACGTCATAGACAAACATGAGAAAAAGGCGGACTTGTTATTACGTTTTTCTTGACTAAAATTCATAAATAAGATAAATAGAAAAAGAAAATATTTTTCGTTGGTTTTACATCTGTCTTAATTTAGTATTGTAAAAAAATAAAATCGAAATCAAATTATTTTTGCATAGCACAGTACTTACGTGGTTTTAGATGAAATTACAAAGTGTGTTTAAGGAAACGAGTGCGCAGATGATATCAAGCACCGACTCTTGCGCACGGCTAGCGAATTACTCTATTAATTAAACTAGTGAGGAGACACATATTTCTAATATTGTTCTTGTTTTCTATAAATGAATTATAATAAATAAATTTCTATATTTGCTCAATGCTTGACTGCATTCTATCCCACGCATGTCTTAAAAACCGACAAAGGGATTGTGTCGTTTCTAACATAATGGACCATAATAAGGGTGATAGGCTGATCGCCTGTCACCATTATGGTTCATCATATCCATCCTTCGACTTCAACAATTAAATTCGTGAGAAATAGCGGAGGCAATAGGGTTCAGCATGTGTTTATTAAATAAAAAAAACCTTCATTTAACAGCCTCCGTAGTCTAGTGGCTACAGCGTTAAGCTCACGATCTGAAGGTCCCGGTTCGATTCCCGATATGGGACATTGTCGAAATCACTTTGCGAGACTGTTTTTTGCTTGGTAAGGACTTTGCAGATTTGAATCACCTGACTGTCTGAAAAAGGCACGATAAGCCGTTGGTCTCGACTATTAACCGTAACAAAACCTCCACCAAACCGCAGTGGAACAACGTGGTGGAGTATGCTCCATTCTAGACCAAGTTAGGTCACATACCTCCGAAACGCATTTCCAAACCCACCCACACCGATATAGTGTGGGTTAGTTTCGGAAATTATAGGTTTAGGCGGTTTATTTACAGTGAGAATTTAGCATTCTTCCAACTAGGCCACCACAGCTCCAACCAATAAACCGATATGTTCAAAGAAATAATATTAAAATAGTTACATTACACACATATTTGTTCCCATCCCTACTCACGACAGTTACATAAACGTCAGAACATTATGGCTAGTCTGTCCACGGATAAATAATGTAACAAATAGATATGTTTGTACTGATCTCATGAAGATAAAACCTTCTTCTAAATATAATCTGGTTAGCATTCGATATGAGGTTTCTACTCGTCACTGAGCTCCTAATGAATAGCTGTTTATACCAAGCCAGCTTACAGATTTGAAAGGTATGTGTTTACAATTCTACTAATATAGAACATTTTGATGAATAACAGTATTTGAGTTGAAAGGCTAGTAGTAGCTTAACGCTGTAGCCACTAGACCACGGAGGCTGTTAAATGAAGGTTTTTTTTAATTTAATAAACACATGCTGAACCCTACTGCCTAAGCTATTTCGCACTTGTAGTGAACAAATACCATAAAGTGTACTCTGCTTCTTAAAATAGTCTATTTCATGGTGCCTTAGGTTCATTTGCTCTTGTCGGTGTAGCGTTCTCCATACTACTTTTTAGGGAAAAATAGGGCAGGGGTTTCACTCTTGCCTTCCGCCCCACAGTACTCTGTCTGACGCGAGTGTGATGGCGCCCAGAGTAGTCTACTTAAAAACCCGTCCGCCTCTGAATAGTACTGACAGTTACTGCTGCACTCTGTCAGGTTACAGGTTACAGTCCTTGTGACTCACCTCTTTCGTCTTCCATTGCCATACTGATGGCTCCCATCTCCCCCTCTGCAACCGTCGAGGTCTTCACCTGTATCCCTGGGCAAGGTTTCTACGTTACCCTCAGGTTAGTTGTCTTAAATTTTTGTACCCGGTGAGAACCCTCAAAATACCGAAACTTTACTTTAAGCGCAGTCTTCGGATGCAGAATTCATGAATATTTTTTAAACCACTCGGGGAGCACCTTTGCTGACGTAATTACATCTGGAGTTACTCTGCTCTAAAAAGTAAACATAAAGCATGCAAAATAGGGTCTAGAATTGAATTTATTTTGTGTTTTATTTTTGACGTTCTTTATTATAGACGCGGGAACCCGTAGACTCACAAGTGCTGCAACAATCATCTACGATAGATGCTGATGATGATGATATTATAGACAAATCTACTACAAATTAAATACTTGGCCGGCTTGCTATCTTCTTCTATCGTGTGGGTTGTGAGGTGGATGACCAACCTCATCAACCCTGCTGTCAAGGTTATTATTGAGCCGCCAAAGGCCCCTGACGTGAGTAACGACTACGTACTTACATCAGTATGTAGTAACCGGGACCAGCAACTTAAGGTGCCTTCCGAAGCACGGATCATCTTACTTCTGGACAATCAGGTGATCAGCCTGCAATGTCCTATCCAAATTAGGGATCACAAAGTGATTTGTCCCCACCGAGATTCGTACCTGAGACCTCCGAATCGTGAGCAGAACGCTCAACCACTGGACCACGGGGGCCGTCGCTATATTATATGTTGTATTTGCCCAATATATATCTACAAACAAATTTTAATCTTCACTTCAAAACTTGGTGTTTAAAATATCTAGGTAGATGCGGTGAATGTGTTCTTGTTTTCTTAATATTCTACTGTCTCTGTGAGGTGTCATAATATTTGACTCACCTACATTTTATTGTTATAACTTTTTTCTCATATAAGTGACATTGTATGTCTTGTGTTGAGAAATAAATATTCTTTAAACTTAACCTATTTGTAGTAAGTCCAAAAGTCGAATACCTGCAACCAGAATAGCGGTCGTTTACAATATCGCGCCATACTATGACCCTAGGAGAGAGAAAGGGAACATCTTTATGCAAATTTTGAGTACATTCCGTCTTACCTGCTCGGGGGCAGAGGCCACGGGGCTCCGTAGGGCTTCGCACCGCTGCAAATCATTTAGAGGGTCTACTTGTTATATAGAGAGACTGGCAATGTAGGGAGATTTTTAATTTAATACAAGTCCTAGAAGAGAGTCTTAAGAAAAAACTGAAGGAATATATGTTGGAATAAATAATGAGTGTAGTTTAGTAGGTAAAGTGTGTAGTATAAGTCAATTTATAGGATTTTAGTGGGTGGAGGGTAGTTGTTGTAAATACTGGTACTTAAACAAAATTAGGGAATGAGCGCGACGCCAACAAACTACGGTTGTAGTTTGGCGATAGTATTAAAATGTATATGTATGTATTGTTTATAAATAAATTAAAAAATAATTAATTAGACTTGTTATAAAGAAAGTAAGATATATAAATATTATATCATCGTCTTATTCGCGCCTTAATAATAGTTTGGTGTACATAAACTCACGCCTATTTCCCTCCGGGGTATGCAGAGGCTATGGAATTCCATTTGCTTCTATCCTAACATACTTCTCTTGCTTCCTCCACATTCATCAATCGTTTCATACATGCGCGCCGGTTCAGAATAGATAGCACTGAATCTAAGGACATCACCAATTTGGTCAATGTACGTCCTTCTAAGTCTTCCTCTGCCAGCCCTACCACCAAATTAATAATAAATAATTAATTATATATATACGTATAACCGGCGAGCATGTATAAAGACTTTGACGAGAGTATAAGAAGCGAAAGTGGTGTGTCAGGATCGTGGTGAGAGGAACTCGGTTCTCTCTGCTGACTCCAAAGGGAAATAGGCGTGAACTTCTGGACGTGTTTGTATGTATCGGCTCCATATCAGTTTGGAGGCCCAAACAATAACGCACAGAACATCCGTCTAAGCGTTCTTATTAATAAGCTTAGAAGGTACAGTCATGAGCAATATCATGTACACACTTTAGAACCCTGTCGCATATTTGACATTTAACGAGACTTACAGTTTAATTTGTCAAAAAGTTAATGTGACATGGTTTCAAAGTGTATACATATTAGTACTCGTGACCGTACATCCCAATAGGGCTCAAAAAAAAAATATTCAAAAATATTTGCTTTGCATAGGCCTTTGCTCAGCAGTGGGATCATATAGGCTAATAATAATAATAATAATAATAATAATAATTTATTTTTCAAAATTGGCTTACAAAGTTAGCGCTTTTTGAACGTCAAACAAAATTAAATTACTTACTTACTTACATATTATGTAACTAGCTGTAAAACTACTACCACATCGGAATCTGTAACGCTGAGGGAAAGACGTGGCCAGAAAACCTCCCAGCACAGGGCCCTAGTCCTACTGTTTCATGTTTTCCTTTCTTTTCTTTTTTTTTTTAATCCAGCTAGTCCAGCGGCTAGTCTAGGAATTTCCAATCTTTTTCAACCTGCGGCGCGTTACAAGTTTAGTGTTATGTAATGGCGCCCTACCCTAGCTAAGTTGTTAGGTTAGGTTACTTTGAGGGTTGTATCTACCGTTTACAGCAAAACACGACACAGAAGTCAGTTAAACAGACTGACACCCAAACAATAACGCACATAACCACCGCTTACCCGTCTAACTGTTCTTATCTCGCTTACAAAACCGTTTGCTTTACAATTATCTTACAAAAACATAATCATATCTAAGTACAGTCGCCAATAAAAACGTACACAATGAAGTACAGTCGGTGATTGTTTTTCGCGAGCGTGTGTGAATTGGGACGCGCCTTGACCGTTCTTTGGTCGTACAATGGCTTCACCCGTCGCCTTGTGCCTAGTAGGATATCCGTACGTTGTATTAGTCAACTTTTTAATGTACTTTACTTAACGCCCGAGAGCCCTAATGGGGTAGGCAGAACCATAAGCTAGGTTTAGCGATCTTAACTCTCTCTGTCAATTTTAGGGGCCCGATGACCTATAATACAGGTTTCCACCTAGTATAGGCATCGGCCCTCCACAAAGAGATGCTGTACTCTTAACTATAAGTCAATATTGTTACTGTATTTGTCTTTTTGTGGATTCTAATAATAAACTTTACTTTACTTGAGGTTCAGCTATCTTAACTCTTGACAGTTTTAGTATAAGCTTTTTTGTAACGTGAATCCAATTCACAAAACTCTTTGTAATCCAGGGTCCTATGGCGGATTAGTAATAACCCTGACACCAGATTTAATGTGGTCGGTCACTGATCACACAACTCACAAGAGAGAAGGAGAAACATACGGCTAATAGCCTCGACGAACGTCTTAACAAAGGTATTCCTAAAAAAATAGGAAATAAATACGTACTACATGATATGAATCCGCAATAGCTCAGTTCGGAGAACTCATGACTTGGATCGTAGCGTCACGGGTTCGAGCCCCGGCTCAGGTTCTATTCAATTCAAACTTATAAAGTCGAATCCAGTGGGGATGTTTGGTGGATTGATATCACGTGGTTTCCAGTATTTGTGCCAAGTTGATGGCAATAGGCACGCTCCTTATTACATGGATCTTGTTGGTATTACATTTATTTATTTATATATTTATTAAGAAGAAGATGAAGAAGGAAGAGACGCGGGGGGTGGGGGGAGGAGAAGTGTTGTTGTGAATATATATATATATATATTCACAACAACACTTCTTATATATATATATATATATATATATATACATATATATGCTCACGACTTTATCTCATTTCGGATAGTCAGAGTAACATCCATTGCAAGATGAACTAAGTATCCACACCTCACCGAGCTTTCGATTAAATCAACGTGATAGGTGAGCCGTATCGCCGTCTATAATGGTCGAGTCAACTGTGTTAGTGAAAACTGCAGTTTGTAAGTATTAACGGTACACATTTTTATAATTACTATATGACTAATTGCAGTCATTGTGAGGTTATTAAATGGTCTATTTGCTTAGTAAGTATTTACCTTCGCCAGTGTAAAGCTTTGTGGGTCATAAACCATAGGATGTGCGGCAATGTAGAATAATCCCTGTTGATGTATGTTCGAGAGGTGTTTTATGGTCGAAGAGCCTATAGTTCGTTGGTACTATGTATCATATCTACGGTATACAATTAAAAATGAAGTTTTGTCTGTCAAAGTTTTTGGAAACGTATTATTAAGAAGCCGTGGTTGCCCAGCCGGAAAAACACTTGACTCCCACTGTTGGGTCACAGGTTTGAATATCAGCATGGGGTTTTGAATTCAGGTTTGGATCCTAAATCCACGTGCTCAGCGATGAAGGCAAACACCGTGAGGAAACACGGGTTTTCACAGCCCGAAGTCACAGGGACTGTAACCTGGAACCTGAAAGAGGGCAGCAGTAACTGTCAGTACTATTCAGAGGCGGAGGACAGGAGTCCTAGTACGGCTTTGAAATAGACTATTCTGGGCGCCATCACACTCGCGTCAGACAGAGTACTACGGGGCGGAAGGCATGAGGGAAACCACTGCCCTATTTGTCCCTAAAAAGTAGCATGGAGAATGCAGCACCGACTAGAGCGTGGCTCTTAAATTAGTGATGTGATGAACCTTCAATCCAACAATAAACGTTTTATCTAGTCTAGAATATCTATAAATCTGGGATTAAGTTTTTCATCATTTGTAAGATTTTTGTAAGTATTATTATATTTTTTTACTTGAAATATTAAACGACTATCAAAACACAAGTAAACCCGCAAAGCATAGCCTATACCAAACGGTCGACTCGCCAGTGCTGCTCAGGCTCTAACCACCTGATTCATGTGTCATAAATAGTGGAATCTCGGGTCTAGAGTCAGTACGGACCACCGCGCGCGCAATGTGGCCATACTGCGCCTGAACTCTCAACCTGCGCACGCGCATAGTATAGGATACCTGCACCTAGAAAAAAATATGTGAAAATTAAGCTCACGACTTTATTTCCAATCGGAATAGTTAGACTTTTCTAGAGTTTACCTGGAATTTGATACAAAAGTTTTTTTAACGTGACTTAAGTATTACAGATTTGCTTAAGATTACCTACTTGGCCGGACAAATGGGAAGAGCTGTGGGCTTTCACCCGGTTCTGAAATTTAAGACAACAAGCCTAAGCCTCCCCAGTTGGGCGCGAATTTAGAATCGGGGCGTTGTCTGACAAATATGTATAACAGACAGATTTCGTGCCCGTTTTATCGAAATAGGCAGTCAGCATTAGAATTTATTGCCGGGTGAGAGCCTTCAGCGCTCCCCGTTTGTCCGGCCAAGTAGTTAATGTCATCTGCGGCAAATCTACAATAAGTCACGTCAAAAAGAATATATTAGAAGACAACTTGCAATTCCACTTTGTTATCGGTTTAACGTGCACTCCAAAACACTGAATCATCTAATCAATCTGGTTATTTCATCCACTTGGCCAGCTCGGTGAAACGTGGATACTCAGTTCATGGACTCAATTCAGTGGATGTACCTCTGACTAACCCCATTGGGAATATTCATATTCATTTATTCGTAATAGTTCGTATTATATGTCATATGTCGTATATAATCTAGGTTACATTCTACTAGTAGAATAATTCATTAGGTATCATTCATTACACATTAAAAAAAATAAAAAACAAAAAATAATTAAATATTATAATAAAAATATTACAAAATGAATACAATACAGTAATAAAGAAGTCATTCTTAAATGTTAAAATAAAATTATGAGATAAATGAAATAAATTCGTCATAAGTAACTATAGAACGTATGAATAGAGCCATGATCTTTCACGGTTCAACAACCACCATGTTGGTGTAACAGCAAGCTCGGTGAGGTAAGGGTACCCCAATCGGGATATAGTTGTGAGCTTACGAGTATGTTATGTTATAAATTAGTTTCTACTCCATAAAACTAGCTCGACATGACAAGAAATATGAGTTAGCCGGTTCATATTATAACATGTTGTGAAAGGAAAGTCAATTACTCTGTCTTTTGACGAATAAAATCGATTCGCTTTTACCATAGATCATGGAAATAAGGGAGATATGCCCTCGGCACTAATTTACACGAGTCCGTATGTCGCCTGTTAACTCAAGTTGGCGTGTGAAGACGCACCAGGGTATTCTTCTTCTTCTATCGTGTAGGTTGTGAGGTAGTTTACCAACCCCATCAACCCTGGTGTCAGGGTTACTATTGAACCGCCATAGGCCCCTGACATAGCTCATGTAACGACTACTAAGTTACATCAGTAAGTAGTAACCGGGACCAACAGCTTAACGTGCCTTCCGAAGCACGGATCATCTTACTTTCGGACAATCAGGTGTCCTAACCACACTAGATGATTTTCGTGATATGTCCCCACGGGGATTTGAACCCGGGACCGCAACGAAGCGTTAGTTGTGGTTGCGTGAAACGTAAGAATACATAGAATAAATAATAGAAATTGTTTATTATAAATGGACGCCACACACAAAGACAAGACAATAACATCACTTAAATTTTTTCACAAAAAATTACAAAAAGCATAGGAGGATGTTCATTACATACGTCTACAATATTATAATTAGAATGAAATTGAACTATTTAGGGAATTTTAGTTCGTCTTCGCCTCCTTGAGGCGTCGGAACACCACTCCCTCAAGCTCAGCAGCGAGTGTGGTGGAGACATGAACCTTGAAAGACCTGAAGCTTGTAGGCCTCTCAGACTGGAGGAGACAAGCAACTGACAGACGCGACGTCATGTCACTCGCCGTATAAAAAAATTAAATAAACTAATAATCATCATCATCAGCCCATTAACGTCCCCACTGCTGGGGCACGGGCCTTCCCTATGGATGGATAGGGAGATCGGGCCTTAAACCATCACGCGGGCCCAGTGCGGATTGATGGTTATTAACGACTGCTAATGCAGCCGGGACCAACGGCTTAACGTGCCTTCCGAAGCACGGAGGAGCGCGAGATGAAAACTTTTTTTTTTGTGGTCACCCATCCTATGACCGGCCTTTCTGAAAGTTGCTTAACTTCAACAATCGCAGACCGAGCGCGTTTACCGCTGCGCCACCGAGCTCCTCAAACTAATAATACGATCTTTGATTTACGTATGATCGTTTTGTGCATATTTCAATCCCGCTGGCTATGCTCCCGCGGCATTTCTCTATTATAAGTACTCTGTGGCTTTTAGCTTCGCAGAAACGTATTTTTCCTTATACAAGTCATCTTTTCATACGAAAGAGAAGTGTTCCATTTAAAACGAAGCCTTTTAGTACAAATGCATGTGCATTATTCAGTATGTAATGTAAATCTTTTCACCTATTATTTGAAAGGTGGAATAAAACAGTTTTTAGAACTTTAGGTTTAATGGAAAACTGTTTTTTTTTATCAAATGACTCTCATATGTGGTATCCATAGAACTGCCTCCGTGGTGTAGTGATTAAAGCGATCCGTGGAAGCCTCAGGTTCGATTCCCGGTGGGGACGTAACAAAACATAAATGGGCACAGGCTTCCCCTTAATCAATCGGACTGCTTAACGTCCAACGATTTAGCCATCTCACTTTTTCGGCCAATTAGGCAGGATATCTCCTTGGCAAACAAAGAATAAACTCACAAAGTGATTTTGTTAATGTCCACATCGGGACTCGAACTCGGACCTCCAGATCGTGACCCCAATGCTCTAACCACTACACCATGGAAACTGTATGTTGCACATTATAATATACGTGTCGGTAATCATAATAGAAATCTTATTAACTCTTCATACAAAGACTAAAAATTCCAGCAACAAATTCTTTGCGGTCCTAGCAAACCTATTAGACTTGTAAAGCGATTATCTTTTAAACTAGCAATATCAATAAATACCCCATTAAATATAGAATAGCTCACAATGTTGCCACAAAGATACCGTGACCTGCTTCTAATTATATCATAATATATTAAATAACTATTTAATTACACCTCATAATTACTTTAGTCGTTAGCGGCATTTCACAAAGGCGGTAAAAATATTTGTGACTAAGTTAACAAACAAATTAGATTTCAAGCAGTTACGTTTTCTGATGACATCGATATGTAGAAGTCCAAGATATTTTTGTAGATTCGCCTCGGATGGCGTTCACAACTTGGGCGGACAAATGGGGAGAGTTCTGGCACGGTCTGTCGATTTGGGTAAATCGTTACCTTGCAAGGGATTCTAAATCAAAAATCAAATGAAATCAAATCATTATAGATTACGTTCGTGATAGATTCTATAGTATCGAGAGTTGAGGAGCTCGGTGGCGCAGTGGTAAACGCGCTCGGTCTGCGATTGTTGAAGTTAAGCAACTTTCGCAAAGGCCGGTCGTAGGATGGGTGACCACAAAAAAAAGTTTTCATCTCGAGCTCCTCCGTGCTTCGGAAGGCACGTTAAGCCGTTGGTCCCGGCTGCATTAGCAGTCGTTAATAACCACCAATCCGCACTGGCCCGATCTCCCTATCCATCCATAGGGAAGGCCCGTGCCCCAGCAGTGGGGACGTTAATGGGCTGGTGATGATGATGATAATGGTTTACATTATTAAGATTATAGAATACCATTGTACAGATTCCTGCAGAAAAAAAAACATTTTACCTTAATCTATGTTGTCATAGGTTCGAATGCCATCACGGATCTCTGATTTTCATTTCATTTTTTTACCTTTGATGTTTTTACTCTTGGCCTCAGACTTGCTAAGAGGCCTAAGATGGAACTCGCTCATAAGGTGATTTCTTTCCGATTTCATTGTTTCATCATTTTATGATTATCACGTGCTCAGCGGTGAAGGAATTCCCGAGACATGAGTTTCAAAGGTATGTGACCTAACTTATATTGAGCTAGTTTACCCTTCGCTGGTTGAAAGGTCAGACAGACAGTCATTACTGTAAAAATTTGACCTATCAAATCTTCAAGTTAGAAAGGTAAGCAGACCCAGGCATAATGCTAGGCAGACGAAAATACCTTAGTTTTAAGGGGAAACAAAGGACAGAGTTACTTTTAGAATTGTCAACCTAAAGAAAAACAGTTTATACCAACAACTCAAAAATGCATAACCACATTGTTCAGCGGGAAACATCAATAAGTACTAGTAGTTCTAGTATTAATTATAATTGTTGACAGATTCATTACTAGACGAGCCGGCGTCAAGTGTAATTGAACCTCAATTATTATGATAATTGATAGTAATTTGTTAATTGAAGTGTAGCGTGCGCTGGCGATTGTGACGAAAACATTAATTTGTAATATACATGATACTATTGATACAGAAATATTACCGATAAGGAAGACTCGCCAAGGTTTCCATCAAAAAAATCTTCTTCTTATCGTGTGGTTTGTGAGGTGGAATACCAGCCTCATCAACCCTGATGCCAGGGTTATTATTGAGCCGCCAAAAACCCCTGACATGACTCACGTAACGACTACATACTTACATAAGTGAGTAGTAAATTAGGTGATCAGCCTGTAATATCCTAACCAAAGACCACAAAGTGATTTTTGTGACATGTCCCCACCGGAATTCGAACCCGGGGCCTCTGGATCGTGATCCCAACACTCAACCACTGGACCACGGAGGCCGATAAAGAAAAATTGCAAAAAAATTGTTACTTTGGCATGTCATTGTGCATATGGCGTGTTCAGAATTTTCTCTAAGTCTCAAACCATAGAATTGAATTCTACATTTTATTAACGTTTCGTAATCACTCACCAAATAGATCGCATCCGAATCGATCGTGGGACATCCCCATTAGAACCGGTTCCATCCTATATCTCTTAGATTAACTGCCCCACATTACAACCGGATGACACTTAATAGCGACGAAAAAAAAAAAGGAAAATATTCCCCAAAAAATAATTTCAAATGAAGACGTCAGTGATAATCTGAAGATAAATATAGAAGCGGAATTATCAGTCGATCGCCGCGCGGGCGCATACAGTGAGGCCCTTTGATAAATCGTCGACATTTATCTGTAAGCGATTGTATCAAAATATTTTAGTCGATCTCCGGGGATAAGTGTCAAGATTGTAATAGCAGCTTAGAACTGCACACTCCTTTACTGTGCAGTTACAGACGGGCGGCAGGAACGCCGCGGCTTTTTTAAATTGTTAGAAATATTATAAACGGAAAATATTAATAATTAATCTCTAAAATATGTATTAGATAATTCTATTCTAAATATTCAGTTTTGTCCTCTTTTGGCGTGACGTTATTTTGTATTAAGAATCTACAGATAAAAATAAAATATATTTCAACTTTCCCAAACCGGATAGCAAATCTAAGCGAAAAAATCACCTAAACTTACTTATAGTAGAAAGTACCCCGAAAAACAAAAAAAAAATCAACACGTTAACTTACTTTAATTTGAACCAGTTCCAATAGAACTTGGACATTTACACCGGATTACTGCGCTAAACGAGATATAATCCGATTATGATAAACTTACTCCAGATCGGCCGCGAAAGCCGAACAATGGAAAGCTTAACTTTATAATCCTTTCCTCAGGTATCAAATACGGGTTCATTTTGTATTTTTTTAAAAAGGTTTTTTGTATTTTTGTTTACTCGAACTAGTTTTAATTCTGCGTTAACTCACGTTCATCATCATTACATAGTAATTATGTTATTGAAAAGTATTTTCTAGAAATATCCTAATTTTTAATGTAACTTATTGTAGATTTGTCGCAAATGTCATTAGCTACTTGGCCGGACAAATGTATAACTAGAAATATCATATATTATGTGGGTTAATTCCTTCCGAGGAAGACCCCCCCCCCCCTCCTTCCTTTCCTCCCTTCCTTTCCTATCAATCAATTCCTTCCTTCCTCCGAATTCGGATTCCTTCCCTTTCTATAATTTTTTTTTGTACTTATTCTCATCCGATAAAACGTCAACATGCTACACGCCGTAAACCGCTCGTCTGCAACAAAAGAATGCCTCCCAGTCTCCCATACGAAATTGAATAAAACTAACGGCTCTTATTATCTAAATGAATAATTTAGCGGCAGGAAGATTCGCAGCTATTAATAATAGAGCTATAACTCTAGATTATCGAGCTATGAAGAATATTTCACACAAGCCCGGGCGAGGTCGGGGGTCGCGAGTTGTATGCATGCTGATGAGGCAGACGCGAATTGGCTATCTATGCTTATTGCGAAAGGATGGGAAACGGGTGGACAAAGGTGTTTGGTTCAGCGTAAATGATGTATGCATACGGTTTATCGTACTATATAAAATCGTAACAAATATTTTAAACCTAAATAATACAAAAAAGCATTTAAATGTTATTGTGTAATATAAAATTACCTTAAAATACACAAACTTACTACCAGCCCCCGAAGCATGCGGCACCTATATCACGCGTAAATAAACCAACTTTATTGGGAACGCGATTAATAAACCAATTTTATTGGCTTAATTATCTGATCTCAGCTAGTGAGGTATTTGCTTGCCATGATAAGGCTGCTGCGATCGTCCATGCTGTTTTAAAATGTCCACATTTGTCCGGCCAAGCTGTAAAAGTTCTCGCTTCAAGTCGTCTTCTGTACACTTATTTTTTTTTTAATTAGAGCCAGCTTTTTTAACGTGACTTATTGTAGATTTGACGCAAATGGCATTATTATTACTTGGCCGGAATTACTCCGAGTTGGGATTAGGTATTTAACTGAATAAAATGTTTTCAATCAAAAAACATCCTATTATAACCTTAAATACTTTCATCTTATTTATTTTATTCGTCTGGAATGTCCCGAGTTTATGTTTTTGTGCAATAAAGAATTATTGATTAATTGATTGAAACATCTTAACCGAGTAAAGAAAAAAGCTACTCCTAGGCGAAATCAGAAAACGGAAATCAGGTTTGTATTCATCAGTTCTGGGAAGTAGTCTTACAAGTTGTCAATATTCTATCAGTCCACGCGAAACGATTAGCGTGTTCATTCATTATGCGGCGTGTTGAGTGGGACACTCCTCATAGCGCGATTCGACATCGTACTGGGGTCTTGGCCAAATCGCAAGCAATTATTACAATCTTTAAACCATGCTATAAGAAGACCAGGTATGCTCAAAGTGACAGCTAACATTTCAAGGTTAGCCCAGCTGACGTCATCCCACCCTGTGTTGCCTTTTCGTAAAAAATAAATTACCCACAATCAATATTTTTATATTTACTTTGCAAGGAAATATTGAAGATTTTGTAAAAGATTTAATAACAGTATTAATGATTATTTTCTATATATGTGACAAGTGATAGTCTTTTTCTTCTTCTATCAAAAAAAGAAGAAAAAAAGAAGAAGAGTGATAGTAATTAAATACATCAGTCAGTAATTCGCTTAATTTTCAATAATACAATTTACGTCCTTGGAATGTTGGAGATATACCAAATTAATGGTAACACAGTGGCAACACTTCACGTCATCAAAGGGCTAGCAATGGCGGCTTGTCATAGGATTGAGCATACCTGCCGGGTCTGCATACCATCCGCGCCGCGCGTGGCGCGAATTATATTGAGCGCTTTGACCAATAGCCGTTTGACGTCCATCTACGTAGATAGCATGCGTATCGTTTATTGGTCCAAGCGTTCTATATAATTCGCACCGCGCACGGCGCGGTTGTCATGCAAACCCGGTTGGTGTTCTTATACTATGCTTTAGGCGATCAATTTTTAGACGTGACTTATTGTAGATCTACTTCATATGGTATTAACTACTTGACTAACACCAGATGGTAACTCTCAACGCTCCCCATTTGGCGAGTAGTGAAAAAAAAGGCTCGGTTAATTATTTGACATGAATCGCATCGCACTGTGAGGAAATTTACTAAGGAATTCTGGTGGCGCCTTGTATCCTTGAGAACGCATCTCTATGTCTTCAAAGAGCTTGAAGTCACGCCTGTTACCTCTACTAGGGTAGATAGAGACGCAAGATCTCCAGAAAGCAATTATCCGTCTTTTTAATAGGAATCAGATCAAATTACATAAACGTGTGTCCCAATACTTTTATATGTATATTTGAGTGGAACTATAAAAGATTACGAAGTATTTAAAATAATACTTACTTACCTACTGCATAGCATACTGAATGACTCAATTTTCAAATTAGTTTGTCATTATTATGTATTTATGAACTAATTAATTAAAGTAGGTAAGTAAGTATATTTTAAAACTTCGTAATCTTTAGAGATGAGCTTTGGTTTTGTTATTCTCACGCAAATATTAAACCTGAGTTCCGTAAATCTCATATTCATTAATAAAACAAACTGAACAAAGTCAAAACGAAAGGGGTACAAAAAAATTGCATTTAAACCTGGCCCATATTGGTCGGATTATGTCCTAAATTGTTCACAAAAACACAGCAGGACGTCCTCCTTTTGTTTACTTGCTAGAAAGATAAACAAAAGGCAGATTATTACAGATACAAAATAATGTCATGCGGTTTCATATTACAATGAATTTTTTCTCCTTTCCAAGAGATTCATTGACAAATGGGTTGAAAAGAGATATCACACTTTGGGGCGTGCTTCTTAAAAGTTTACAGAGGTAAATTATATTGTTGTGGTTGCTAATGTTTGCATAGTCATCATAGGACGAAATGACTTGAATTTTGTAGTTTACTTTTGGGAATAAATTGGTTTTATCCTTTTGCGAAAATATGCCATGGTTACAATGTATAATATGCCATGGTGGCAGAAATGTTGTATGCCGTGATCTTCTTCTATTATGTGGGTGGTGAAGTGGATTACCACCCCCATCAACCCTGGTATCAGGGTTACTATTGAGCCGCCGAAGGCCCCTGACATGGCTCATGTAACGACTACTTGCTTACATACATAAAAATAAATCAGTAGGTAGTAACCGGGACCAACAGCGTAACGTGACGTAAATGTAATCAGGTGATCAGTCTCCACCAACCCGCATTGGAGCAGCGTGGTGGAGTATGCTCCATACCCCCTCCGGTTGATTGAGGGGAGGCCTGTGCCCAGCAGTGGGACGTATATAGGCAGTTTATGTGATCAGGCTGTAATGTAGTTTAAACATTTTAATTTTCGCCGTAAAACCCACCAAAATTATTATTTTAGTTTAAAATACAGCGAAACAACCTCCCGGTCAATCCGAGTCGCAGTATAAACCGACCGCGTTACGAAGCACCACACGCTAATAACGTAATAAGAGGATGTGTACTATCTTAATTTGACACGATTTTATTGAATGTATAGCGGTATATACGCTGTATCTACGCTAGTAGTAAAGTTTTTATTCCTAGTAAGCAGATCAACAAAGTCAAAAGACGTTATTAATTATTTAGTACTTAAAGTACTTACTTACACTGCACGCTTACCAAAAAACTCTCGACCCGAAGGTCAAGTCCCTCGATCGAGCACATTTAAAAACGACCGTTTCATGCTCTCGTATCATTTTCCCATTACTGACCCCACCAGTATTGACCATAAGGCACATTAATCAAATGCCTCGGCTCCCTAAACTAAGCTATCGGATTTACACACCGCTTCGGAACGATACATTGCCCGAACGTGTTAATTCTGAGAGCAAAGAATGTTTCGTTTCGTTTCGAGTTCTCTAGACGAATTGGGAAAGCTGTTGGTAATAGGTTACTAACGACCTCCGTGGTCCAGTGGTTGAGCGTTGAGCTCACGATCCGGAGGGACCGGGTTCGAATCCCGGTGGGAACATACCACAAAAATCACTTTGTGATCCCTAGTTAGGACATTACAAGCTGATCACCTGATTGTCCAAAAAGTAAGATGATCCGTGCTTCGGAAGGCACATTAATCCGTTGGTTCCAGTTACTACTTACTGATGTAAGTAAGTACATGAGCCCAATAACCCTGACACCAGGGTTGATGAGGTTTGTAATTCACCTTTCAACCCATACGATAGAAGAAGTAGAATAGGTTACTTGACAACCTAGTCAAATGAGAATGAGAACAAAAGTTTTCTTTGGAGTTAGTATGGAAATTCTGTTTCGTACTCATCTAATCTAAATAATATACGTATAATAAAAGGAAAAACTGACTGACTGACATATCAACGCACAGCCTAAACGGCTAATCGTAGGCACCTGAAATTTGGAAGGGACGTAGCTTAGGTACCGTAAAGGTGCACTAAGAAAGGAATTCCCGGAATTCCTACGGGAACGGGAATTAGCGGGAAAATCCTTTTGTATGAAAAATCTAAACCACTTAAGTTAGACGCTTGAAATTTGGCATGCAGGTACCTTAGTTAACTTAAAGCTTAGTTGCAACAGGATATTGCAAAATTCTCACGGAAACGGGAGTTAGCGGGAAAAAACATTTGTATGAAAAAATCGAAACCGCGTAAGATAGATGTTTTCAATCTAGCATGCATGCATACCTTAACAATATAAAGTTTAGTTATGGCTGTATTTTGAAAAATGGGAGTTAGCGGGAAAAAAATTGTATGAAAAAGTCTAAACTGCATAAGTTAGATGCTTGAAATTTGATATGCACTCCCACACACACAAAGATCTCTCTTTTATAACACGCCACGCGGACGAAGTCGCGGGCAAAAGCTAGTTGTTATATAATTCATAAATAAAATTCGGAAATAAGTCGAAAAGTAAAATGACATTGATTTATGATTATCCTGGAGTGGCTTCTTGTTCTAGATTATTTTCATAGGAAATGATTAAACCAGGATGCTAATTGTGATGGATGTCATCACAAAACCAAAAGGAAAAATCGCGCTCTTAAAAAGTGCGACAGGTAATACTGCTTCCCCATTTGAATTCAAGTAGATATTTGGTATGTTCAGAAGATACCTGCGGTCGTATACCAATCTGTCCTAAGAATTTGCTTACCTAATATATCTAATAATTATTAATTTCAGATTTTTTCTTGTTTCATACTTTTTAGAGCGCGATTTTCCCGTAGTCGCGTTTTATGGTTTTATACTTAGTATTTAAAAAAAACAGGTTTGCATTTGTTTACAATCTTACCTTATAGTGCGTGAAGATGTGCTTTAAGGTGGTAAGCGCTTACCGAGTAAATGCCTATTCCCTCCAATTTTGAATATTTTATATTACTGAGTGAAAGCAATAATTTACTTATTTCGCAGATGGAAAAATAAATTAGTAATTATCATGGATAAACTTGTTGAAGGTCAATGTAACATTTTTGAAATGACAAGAAACTGCAACAGCAACACATCTTTTAAAAACCAATGAGGGTATACATTACAAGTTATTTAATAACTAGAGGAACACATTCACTACCAGACATTTTTATCATTTAGGTAGTCATTAATCTTATAATAAGCTTTTTTTACATAAAGTAAGCTTCACATGAGCTTTAAATTTAATTAAAGTGCGGAACCCTAAATTAAATACATCCTTTTCACACTTACCTTATAAACTTTACCAATAAATATGAGAAAGCCCGTTACTCAATACATGCGGTAACTATTATCTCTCGACAGACGTATTTAGGTACAGTCGGCGCAATAAATATCCCGTACTGCGCCCGGTACACTCGTACTAATAAATTTATTGTAAAATTGAGACGTATGAACGAGATCTAATCTAGAGCCAAAGATTTATACGTAGAATGGATTTATTTGAGAAAAAAAAATGTCGCCTGTGAATCCGGTTAATAGTAAATGATATGGACTGGTTTTAAGTTGGAGTAATACTTCTATTTTCCTTTTTTTTTTCTTTTTTTATGGTATTTAGTAGAGCTATGAAGATTAAATGGAGTTATGTCAAGAATCTAGATGTTGTGTTATTAAAAAAAACTGAACTTGGAACAGTCTCGTACCCGTTATAAATAAAAACTTTTTAATAGTAAGAACACTGGCTGCTTTTCTTTATCAAATTGTTCTTTCAGCAGCGTCCTGAGCTGTCCTGAGCGTGTTAACGAGTAGGTTTGACTGTCAGTACATGCGCCATTGTTGTATGATGCATTTACTGACTAACAAAAACTACTAGTAAGTAATTTTATTTAAATTATTTTTCAAAATTGAATTAGTAATTATGTAATTTTAATTTTAT
Source organism: Pectinophora gossypiella (assembly GCF_024362695.1). Taxonomy (NCBI): domain Eukaryota; kingdom Metazoa; phylum Arthropoda; class Insecta; order Lepidoptera; family Gelechiidae; genus Pectinophora; species Pectinophora gossypiella. The sequence continues at coordinate 15,227,385 of NC_065417.1, forward strand.
TGTATTTTAATTTTGGTTTTAATTTTGATTTTTATTATATTTTATTTTTTAAATGTGTAACTAATTAATGTAATATGAACCATCATGATAAAACGAAAAGCCACCATTAACCCCTTAAATGCCGGAACGCGGATCTCGACCAGACACAATGTAAAATCTATTGTGTCTGGTATCTCGGCATATGAGAGGTTAAGAAATAGGAAAATTAAATAGATATCTATTTGTAGTATTTTTAAGTTACCTTAATAATAATACGTGCATCCTATAATAAATACTAGGTAAGTCGTTATTATCACATTACTATGTTGTTGTCATCCCTCTAAATCATAATCCCTCCTTGAATATCAGCGCAGTTTATTATACTAAAAGATAAAAAAAACTGATTACTTGTTTACTAGAACGGTAAAGTTACAATTTGTAAAAAAAAAACTCAACTCAACGTGACGTCACAAGACCCTAACGGTAGGTCGACGGAGCGGACAACCCTTGTTCAGAAAAAAAAAACAACCGTTCCGAAACGTTGTTAGCGCCATTAGTAAAGCAATAAAACAATTGATTGCTTTATAAAAAAGTTTACCCGCTTTTTAAACGATTGTGCAAAAATTTCTTTTCGCAGAAATTAATGTTTCTATTTGGCGGCTTATTTTGCAATTTTTTTTGGTTTGAACTTTATGGCGTTTAGAAATTTTAATGTTTAGGGTTGCAATTAAAAAACGGGAAGTCGGCTTACTGTTTTGTTTTTTGTTCTGGAAAAAATCCGTGCGCTTGGTTAGGAGAATACGTAGCGTGACTTACATCGCAGTGTCCCGGGTTCGAATCCCGGCTTGGTCTCTTAACCACATCGTCACTTACCATCAGGTGAATTCGATAGAATCAGAATTTAAATTTGTGTGGTAATTGATATCTATGGTTTCCAAGATTTGTGCCCGGTTAATAGCTAATATGTTCGCTCCAATACAAGGGACAAAAAGAATACAATTTGTCAAATAATCAGAGACATACGTAACTTCGTCACACCCAACTAGGTGCTTAAGTGTTCTGAGTCTAACCTGGTCCAAACGAACCCATTAAACTAGCGGCATTGCCCCGTTGCACAGCCACTGATAGGCGTTGGACCAGGTAAGACGTGGACCTAGGATCACCCCCTCCAACATAAGCTAGCGAGGAGTGGAGTATATTGACATGCGCAACTGTGTGTGTGACGTCTGCGGGCTGCCAATTACAATACTTAATTTAACCGTCATTACTTAGTTAGGTAGTACTACTTACGAATGACGATTTTATAATAATCAGTTAATATTTATTTATTTATAATACTATAATACCTTTGCCTACCCCTTCGGGGGTATCCCCAATACTACGTTATAATCAATACGCATATTTTATATTTGCCGCAGACGGCATTAACTACTTGGCCGGACAAATGGGGAGCTCTGAAGGCTCTCACCCGGGCAACACGCATAATGCTATGTTATAATGAACTTGCAAATTCACGACCTATACTTTCCGCCAACACCAAACAAGGAAACAAAAACCGTTAAATGAAATTAAAAAATAATAAGCATAATATCTCCATACAAAACAAGAACAAAAAGCACCGATCTCATTCCAAAGGAGTTTTTGGCAAATTCTTCTTTCGAAATGAAGTCATTTAAAAAAGTTTGCGAGTTACGGAGCTTGTTAACATTACGACAAAACAATGCACAAAGGACGAAAGTTTTATAGGCGTTTAAAAAGTGCACCTTTTTAAATGGTTGTTCTGGAGTCAGTATTGTGGCCGTAAAAGTTCTAGTTCGGTAGAAAGGTTTGTAAGAGAAGGTAGGTACCCAATCTAAAGTTGAAAGCAGACCAAACTTCATCCGCATCGTACCGCTGTCATTCAAATAAATTTCAATTATACGGAAATTATTATTATTATTTATTTATTTATTTATAAAGTACAACCACATCACATATATCAAAACATTTTACATTTATAAGGTTACGGTATTGTGACTAATATATATGACAATTACGGCGTACATAACTTATACAATTAAGGGTACTTAAGTATTTAAAAATAAAGTAAAATTTAAATTTCACATCAAACTTAAAAATTAGAAATTAGAAAGATATAAGTATAAGTAAAAAAAGTAAAATATAAGTAAGTAATTAATATCTATTGAGCTTATCTTACTATCTAACTCAATATAATAAAAAAAAACATAATAATAAGAAAATCGTTTATTTTTCGGATAAACCGCAGCAAACATATGCAGTAGTTTTAGGCGGATGAGACGTTCGTTATGTAAAAATTGACGATTCAAAGTGTAACTATGTTACATTTTTGAATTTGAATTTTGAATTAAATTTACTTAATACAATATATAACAACATTATTTACATTACACATTTTTTTTTACATGGCTCATATAACGACTGCATAGTAGCCGGAACCAACTGCTTAACATGCTCTCCGAGACGCGGATCGTCTTACTTTCAGACAATCGGGTGATCTGCTATGACCTAACCAAACTAGGTACCTATCATGTGAGTTTTATGATGTGTCCCCACTGGGATTCGAGCCTGAGACATCCGGATCATGAGCTAAGCATTTAACCAGTAGACTACGGAGGCCGTTAGGCTGTCCACCCCGATATGGATTGTATGAATTATTATTATCTGTGTCTAAACTAGAAAAAACGTCAGAAGTATAGCTCGGTGAGGTGTGAGTACTAAGTTCATCTTGCGATGGATGAACCTCTGACTACCCCATTTGGACAGTAGTCGTGAGCTTATGTCGTGTTATGTTATGCTAAACTAGAATCTATTAAGTTTTACATTCCAAACACTACTCAGTACTTACAATGTCCAGACTATTAAACCTATGACAAATAGCACAAACAAAACGTTGTGTATTAACAAGTTTTTCTCATTAGAAGCGGGATGTGCATGCGCATCGCATTAAACTATAGAGTTGCGATAATCGGCGCGCGATCTGTAACGTCGCCTATCGTTTTATTAATCGCGACGAGGTGCGCCGACGCAGTGGCAAAGTTCACGCGATCCCACCACCACACCGGTAACGCACCGAGCGTTAGAGAGCGAGAGAGAGGCATCACTAAATCAGTAAGAGCGAAAGAGACAGCTACAAGAATAGAGTTGCGTTAGAAGTTGGCCACGCCCCCTCGGCCGCTGAAGCTTCGAGTCCTCCCTTGCGAGCATTCGTGCGCAAGCGCCGAGCCAGCAACACGCGATCCGCGTTCGAAATATTTCGAAAATGTCATCGAACGCGCGATTTCAAATCCGTCAATAGCCAGTGTCAATTGGTTTATTTTATTCCTCTAGTTTACTTTTTTGTGTTAATTTTAGAAAGTTTTGGACTATGTCTTTTTGAGACAATAAGTGTTTAGCGCGCGTGCGCGTTTCAGTTTGCGTTTTCAGTTAGTACTGCACTGTAAATTCGGCGACTTTTGTTGGTAACGAAAGTGACTGTGACATTTGAAAACGATAGTTTTGGTAATTGAAGCCCCACGATTATTGGTCGTCTAGTGAAAAATTTATTGACTCAAGAAAAAAATTGAGAATACTCTGTGAAGTGTCCGTGGGATTTTTGTTGCGGTTTTTTGTGCTGATTTATCACCAAAGAATTTAAGGTAAGTAATTTTACTTGTTACGGTATACGTTAAAAACCTAAATGCATAAATACAAAATAATCAAAAATCCTATTTAATAAAACTATTAGGTACTGAATAATACTTACAAATTTTAAACAAAATAAAAAGTAAAAGTGATAAAACCAAACAAAAACTATTCGCCAAAACATAGGTTGAAATAATAATTACGTTTAAATGTACCCCTAAATTTCTGCAGACGTTGGAAAAATGAACACTTACAAAATATAAAAAGTTGCACTTTTTCCAAACAGCACTAAAAAAATAACAAAATAAAACTACATCACTAAATGATGTAAAAGTTTCACGTAACCCAACGGCTGAAACGGCCGGGAACACTCTCCCTACAAAAGACATCAACGGGCACCCCTGGCCGTAAAATCATATCATTTTCTATATTAGATGACCCGGTAAACTTCGTATCACACATTTCCGTATTTTCTCAACGTAGAGACCTTCCCTGGACTTTTGTACGTTTTTCAACAAAAAATTTCAAGACTAAAATCAGCCAAAACGGTTCAGTCGTTCTCGAGTTTTAGCGAAACTAACGGACAGCAATTCATTATATATACTTAAGTATAGATTTTCTTATTTTTGTACAAATTGAATTTGTTACAAATATATTACACATTACTCTTAAATACCTATTATGAAAAATACACAATTATTATAGTAATAGTGCGGTCAATTGTATAAAATATGAGGACTTGAATCATATCTTTGTTATTAAATAAAAATTTAATTATGTTACATTAAATAAAAGTTGTCCCAATTTATTGACGAATGAAAAATGCAAGTCACCGCTTCTTTTCGCTTCGTTTTTCGCCGTGAAAAGTGCCCGAAACGTGACATAATGGAAATAACAATGCTTCCGAAATCTAAATTACACTTAAACAAAAATAATTACCACCATTTGCATTAAAAGCACTTACTACTATTATTATATTATTTATCGTTATAAATTGTTCAACCAAATAACAATAGTGTCAAAGATATAAATAGTGAAATCGATTTCAAAGTAAATATTTTCGTGGAGCACCTTCAACTACTGCACAATATACGCTAATTTGCACTCTAAACAAACCCAATTTTTCAGTACATTTAACATGTTTGTGATAATAGAGAAATATGGCTCATATTTGCTTAACCTATTTTGTTGACAACGTCCCTGTGAAGTTATTTATAGTGAACGCCTTAAAAAAATATATAAATGAGTTTTATGTAATTTAAGAAGTATTTTGATATATTTATTTTTATTAAGGACCTAGTGACCCAGTTACATGAACAAGTGTACAACACAATTAACAATTAAAACGACTTGAAAATCTGTCCCATAAAAAGTAAGAAATAATATAAGGTACTTATACAATATTTTTAATATTTCTTCAGTTTAAACTCGACTAGACTAGTATTCTTTAATGTTTTTTATTGATTGTAACTTGAAAGTGCTTGTAATTTGGGGCGAAACAAACATCAATAGTGATATGGGACAAACTAAGTTCTTTATTAGAATGTGGGACAAAACTTCAGGACGAACGAAGAATAAATCGTAATCGTAAGTGACGATGTGGCCGACGAGGGTGAGACATACTTACCTAAGCCTGTACAGTCATGAGTAATATCATGTACCCACTTTAGAACCCTGCCGCACTATCATATTTGACATTTAATAAGAGTTACGATTTAATTTGTCAAAAAAGTTAATGTGACAGGGTATCAAAGTGTATACATATTAGTGCTCGTGACCGTACCTACTCGTACCTGTGGGACTATATGTATGTAATAACATAAACCCGACCTTCATTGTTCGTAATCAAATACACTTCCGAGAAATTAACAAATCCATTAGTGCTAAAACACATTACGGGCTCATAAGGAAAACTTAACAATTGATGGCACGAAGCCATCATTGTCACAAGGGCACAACGAGAAGCATATTTATTTTACTACTCCTTATGCATTACACTATTTTATACAAAGATAAGCTCATGACTATATCACACGACTTTATACTACAATGGGGTAGTCAGAGGTACGCTCATCGCAAGATGAACTGAGTACCCACACCTCACCGAGCTTTCTGTTAGACCAACGTGATAGGTGAGCCGTATCGCCGTCTATAATGATCGAGGCAACTGTATACAGCCTATTAATTATAAACAACCTCCGTGGTCCAGTGGTTGAGTTTTGGACTCGCTATCCAGAGGTCCCGGTGGGGACATATCACAATAATAACTTTGTGAGCCCTAGTTTGATTAGGACATTGCAGGCTAATCACCCGATTGTCAAAAAGTGAGATAAGATATTTATTGCATTCCCGATGTTTTTACAGAGGTCTTAAAAGTAGGGGAAAGTACAAACATGAACCTTGTAAGGGCACTACAACAACTTAAAATTATACACAATGAAAACAGAAAATCAGGAATAAATATAATAAAGATTAAGTTAAAAAACATCCGTACATTTACAATAATCAGTATCTAAAAGATAGAATGATTTTTCAATAAAGTATTTTTTGTTAACATTTAGAAAAAATAACATTTATTTAAGTAAGATGATCCGTGTACGTTAACCATGTTAAGCTGGTGAATTTTGTTAATAAAACCACGCAAAAGACATGCTAGTTTAAAACCAGGTATAAAATTGTAGACCTCAGTTTCTAAGCAGAATGAAATTATTTCAAGGAAATCAAGGTCAAGATTATATCTTTTCACTACAATGCACTCTAAGGATCACTTAAGGATTTTTCACTATAAGGTGCTGCTGTACAGTTTATTGTCATGTAACTTATTACATTTAAAACAAATTTATATGAATTCATAGTCATTTTTACTGCCAATAACGCCCAACCTACCGATCTAGGTTATCTAGGCAATTAAAGAAAACACTAAAATAAATCTTTAGTCAATTGAACAATTGCCTATTATGTCGCGTTATTAAAAAAGATTGATTAAAAAAAATGTCGAGAAACAATATACTCATCGTGAGAATATATCCCGTGAGTATAATTCGCTTGATAAAAAGACAAAAAGTATCATAGTATATATCTACGTAATATGTGACAATGAACAATAACAATTGTTAAGCTATGAATGGTTGTATTTAAGTGTGTATGTAGGTAATGAATAGGATTGTCTAAAGTATAGACCTTCAGACAAATTAGATCTGTTTCGAATGGCTGCAAAGTAACTTTATAGGTTTTTCGTTGAAAATGTAACGGCTTCCGTGGTCCAGTGGGTTGAGTGCTCGGCTCACGATCCGGAGGTCCCAGGTTCAGTAGTAGTAGTAGGTAGTCAGAGGTACATCCTTCGCTAGATGAAATAAGTACACACACCTCACCGAGCTTTCTGTTAGACCAACGTGATAGGTAGTGAGCCGTATCGCCGTCTATAATGGTCAATAGTTACTGAAAAATGCACTTAAATTAAATGAATATAGCATTAAGAATATATCAAAATTCCGACGGCGTTGCACAATTTAGTTTAAACATTAATAGCTTAATAACCTCTAAAACTAACTAAAGAATTTTATTTTTTTATTTTAATCGAAATTTCGATACCATTAGGTGTCATCTTAAATTTGATTTGTAGTAGTCAGTAAGAAAAAAATATCATAAAAAATAACCTAACGCACCCGATAAATAATAAAACTATTTATTGTAACCATAGAAAATTGAAAATAACTGTAGATAGACAGTTAATGAATATTAGCAATGGACAGGGTAAACGTCCCAGTGATTGTCGCGTGCTAGTAATTAGCGGCTGCGCTCGCGCTTGGCTGTAATTGTCGACTTAGCGCCTGAGAACGTGATTGTCCGGATACCCGCTTCCGAGGACGGCGAATGGCACCTTTACCATACGTCCTTTTGATATTTTGTTTCTAATGTAACAATATTTTTCATAATAATATATAAAAAAAAACTAGCGACCCGCCCCGGCTTCGCTCGGGTGCAATACTAAAGAAAAATGAAATTATTTACGAGATCACATTAAAAACCTCAAAAATAACAGTATTTCTCCACTATTTAATGGGTGTTATTATACGTACATATAAACCTTCCTCTTGAATCATTCTATCTATTAAAAAAAACCGCATTAAAATCCGTTGCGTAATTTTAAAGATTTAAGCGTACATAGGGATATAGGGACAGAAAAAGCGACTTTGTTGTATACTATGTAGTGATACAATGAGGAATCCACCCCCGTTACTGACTGCAAGTCGGCTACTGATTACAAGTGGTTCTGCCCACCCTTATAAAAATTCTGGCGTGAGTTTATGTCTCTTACTGTTTAATAATTATGTAGCCGTAGTACCTCAGTGGCAGAACGCTTGACTCTCATTATGAGGTCGCAGGTCCGAATCCATCACGGGTGTGAACCTATGATTTCCGAAATCGTTTTTTGAATTCATATTTGGAACCCTAATGATTATCACGTGCTTTGATGAAGGAAATCATCGTGAGTAAACCCACATTCCCGAGAAGACTTTAGGTGCTGATAGACTTGAGCATTCACTTGTAACAGAACATCGAGCATTTGACTTTTTTATATTTGTCAAACTGAACAATGAGCCGAGCCAAGCGTAGAGCCAAACATCGCTATGAACGTTTTCATGAGCTAGAACGCTCGATAGTATGCTCGCTAAAATGTTCTTGTATTTTTCTCGTATTGTAACATTCGCATTCGCATTTAATTTTTTTGTCTCTGCTTACCCCGGTGGGAAATAGGCGTGAGTTTATGTATGTGTATGTATGTATGTAACATTCGCACAAATGCTCATTACAAGTGAATGCTCAAGTTTATCAGCATTTTAACATTCATACTCAAGTAGGCGAAGAATACGGAATTCCACCTCTCTTAACATATCACTTTAGCTTCTTTCATGAAAATCTTTATAAATTAAAAAAATACACACTCGTGCTCGTATCATCACTGCCGCAACACTTGGTTGTCATCTAGCCTTCCCTTCTTCTTCTATCGTGTGGGTTGTGAGGTGGAGTACCACTCAGGGCTGCTAATGAGCCGCCAAAGGCCCCTGATATGCCTCATGTAACGACTACTAGGGACCACAAAGTATTTTTTGTGATATGTCCTCACCGGGAATCGAACCCGGGACCTCCGGATCGTGAGCCAAACGCTCAATCACTGGACCACTGACTCACAAATGACTCTTTCAATCTCAATAAAACCTTAAGCAAAACATAAACGTCTTTCGAGTAAAGCCCTTTAAATGCTAATAGGGTGTACGGTACATTTTTTTCCACTAAAACTAAATAAAACAAACTATTTGCAATTCAATTCCTAATGAACGATGCCTATGACCGTATTTGGTGTTATAAAACTAGATCATTTAATTAACCGACGTGTTCCGGAGAGTGGTTTTTGTTTGTCAAGCGTCAGAAAAGGACCGTGACTCGCAACTAGATCGGGAAATAAAAATAGTTGCATATTAAACTAGTTAAATAGTTTACTGTTTACTCTATTTGACGTTACGGAGAAACAGTCGCCAGCTTGCCTATTCATCATCATCATCAGCCCATTAACGTCCCCACTGCTGGGGCACGGGCCTTCCCCTATGGATGGATAGGGAGATCGGGCCTTAAACCATCACGCGGGCCCAGAGCGGATTGATGGTTATTAATGACTGCTAATGCAGCCGGGACCAACGGCTTAACGTGCCTTCCGAAGCACGGAGGAGCTCGAGATGAAAACTTCTTTTTTGTGGTCACCCATCCTATGACCGGCCTTTGCGAAAGTTGCTTAACTTCAACAATCGCAGACCGAGCGCGTTTACCGCTGCGCCACCGAGCTCCTCGAGCTTGCCTATTAGGTGAAGGTATTTATTACATAAGCCTTTCTTTTCTTTTGTTTTTGAAGCTAGGTGTAATGCACTGTATCACTGTGAGTTTTAATTTTAATTTTAATATACACTTCCTCTCTTCCCTGCAACGTTGCTGTGCCCTACAGAGTCCATGTTATGGTTTCTATGCCTATGTAACACCCCATTGTACGGTCACGAGCATTAATATGTATACACTTTGGTACCATGTCACATTAACTTTTTTGACAAATTGAACTGTAAGTCTCACTAAATGTCAAATATGTTAGTGCGACAGAGTCCTAAAGTGGGTACATTATTGTTCTTGACTGTACTACATGGAATGCAATAAATAATTGAGAATTGACCTGTAAGATCTATTGTGATCGCGGCCTTATGCTACAGTTCATATCTAAACTTTACATTGGTACACATCATATTTAAAGTTACACCTGTCTTTTTCTTACCCCTGAAAAAGAAACGGACGTGTTCGACAGGAATAACATTTATGGAACACACGTCAATTTTAGGCAGAGAGTAAAAAAACCCTTCCAAAATTGTATATAGAACAATAAAGCGACAGAATTAAGTTGACGACACATGTCAAACGAGTTGCATATTATTATGAGTCAGACGCCTATTTTATTCGCCAGAGTTATTAATTCATATTAAAATTAACAGTTGTCAATCAATTTCAGCGTTCTTGTGGAAGAATCTAAGACCTCTGTTGCCTGAAATGTCTTTTAATCATATAATGTTTATGTGTCTTAATCTTGTGTATCATTCGATGATCTGCCTTACCTTTTAATACGAAGCTTAGTTAAACGTGCGTAGCGTAACCGTGTGTTATAATGACTGAGCAACCTTAATGTGTTTGAAGTATGGAAGAAAACTGCTAAATGTTGCCATTCCATTGAATGCAACTTTGTATTAAATTGTCCTATATTTACGAGTATTGCTCTTACCTATTGACAAGAAAATAAGTCTAGAAATAAGTGTCTCTGTGTATGACTTTGTTTGTAAATTACGCCATAAACTCATACAAACTTCTTACGTAAACCGTTTCTAATTGGAAACGCAAAGAAAAACTATTGATCGGCACGTAGTAAATTACGCTATTACAAAAGTAAACCATATTGAAACCATTTAAGAATTATCAATATTTATTTTTAAAAACCTGCAACATGTTTTCTGTTATGGTTTTCCCAACAGAACAGGAAATATGATATTGATTTTTCTTTAGTTTTCCTGTATCCCATTCTAGAATAGTTATAAATTTGGACTATTTCCTTAATCAAATATAGTATTTTTTTATTTATAACACAGAACAATGTAAGGCTGATTTTTATAGTATATACAACCTACTTTAAGTAAATAAATAACTCAGAATAGAATAGTAAATAATGTCGAAACGAACACACACAAATTTACAAGACAATATACATTCTCATTTATTTGAAATTATTTACTATTCTATTCTGAGTTATTTATTATAAAACTCTTTTTTAAATCTTTATTGTAAAAACGTTAGCAAAATGAACCACCACCTCTCTAGCGTTATCCTGTTTTTTACAGAGTCCGCTTACCTAACCTGAAGATTTGACATGTCCGGTTTTTTACAGAAGCGACTACCTGAACTCCCAACCCGAAGGGAAAACCAGCCCAATACAGGTTAGGTCACATACCTCCGAAAATGTATTTCTCGGGAATGTGGGTTTCCTCACGACGATTACCAAAATTAACAATATATAAAAATAGTTTATTGATAATCGTGCATATGAAGTGTAGTGTATGTGTTTTTTTATTACACTGTATCAGTCAAAAACCTAAGATATTATAACAGTTTAATATAAAAACTAGATTTTCCCTCCAATTTCCTAATCGGCAATAGTTCAGAGCATTACAACAGAGCATCGAACCGAAACTGTGAAGTAATGAGTTGACTAATTTGTGAGTGATTAAGTGAAGTTAATCGATAGTTTTGGATGTTATAAAAAGAAGCCATTTTCGTTTTATAATCTTCATTAGCTGGATGAATGATGATATTAAAAGCACTGAGTAGGTATCGTTGGATAGAAAAGAATCGATCGACTTAATATCGACTGATACATCACTATGTTAACGAACGTCACAACACTAGCTGGCGTATTCTGACATATCTAATTCTTACCGCGCATTGATACTATTGTAAAATGTTATCTTATTGAAATATAATCATTAAATATACTGAACTGGTCGATCTTTTTTATAGAATTCGTATGACATTTGCCTAAAGATTTTTCCGCTATTGTGTTCTGAATTTGTCACATTCCATTAAGGATTAAAAAAAAACTAAAACAAGTTATCTCTACTTATAAATAAACCACTAACACTATAACTATGCCCACACCAAAACCTTTTCTATAAGTACTCAGATTTGCCCGTACTCAAAAATGGACCCACTAAAGAAACTGCGACAAATCAATTACCCTCCGAAATTACCAAAAAGACCGATTTCAATCATACAAAAGACAAAATGTAGTTGTCAAAAGGTCATTTCTCAATTTTCTTCTTCCAAATGGTCGGAATTTCGTCACTCCAAGTAATTAGTGTTCTGTAGTCTCCGAGTCGTTAATGTCTGTCACAACTATAGTTATGACGTAAACCTCTGGGCCAGCGCAGCGATGGATCGTTGCCAATCCAACGATGATCTATAGAAATAGAAACGTCTTAATTAGGCTGCGATTGATTGTATTGTATTTTTTAATAATTATGTACCCGAGTAATGAGAAAATTAGTCATTATCATGCTAAAGTCTCTGCTTACCCCGGTGGGAAATAGGCGTGAGTTTATGTATGTATGTATGTATCATGCTAAAGCTGCACAACGCCATCTATATTGTTTTTGGTGAACGTAGCCTGGATAATCCCTCTATGCAGGTCAAACGCCAAAAAACTTGTTACAATTTTTACGCGAAGAATAAACATCAGAATGTGATTTTTCCATCGTAAAAGTAAAGAATTGAAAATAATCAAAAGAAAAAATATATATAAAACATAAAATAAAAAAACAAATTTTGCGACAAAAAATTCCACTTGATATTAACTCACAATCATGAGCTAGATCATGTCGCTCAGTGTTCGGTACGATGTCACTAGCACCCTGTATAAAAAATAGGGATTTCATATTAAAATGTCTGCAGGACTTACGGCCTTATGGCTGTGAAGCATACCACAGGCTGTCTGTATGCTTGAGTGGCGTCATAACCTAGGCTAACCTCTATAGTCCAGTTCCCACGTCGTAGTAATATCATCTAATGATAGCATCGTAATCGCCCAAGTCTTGAAGTGAAGACGAATACCCGTATTCGAAGAAGTTAACTCGAAATTTCCTCCACTCGACGCGGCCTCTTCAGTATTTGAACTTGACATTACTCACTGGAGTCGAGCATTTCTCTCTCTCTCTCTTTCTTTATATAAAGAAAGAAAGAGTTGGAGTAATCGCCGTTCCTCTCTTCTTCCCGCCAAATCCTTCACCTCCTGATACGACATCTTCTCTTCGAGCGTTCGATGCGTCGAGCATTTATACTGCCAAAATAATTACACGAAAATAATAACACGCCTCAATGCCTCATTGGAGTAAACTCAAGTTAAGGTTGAGTCGCCGTTTAAGAATACCGATTTACAGCCTACATACTCCACCGCTTTGCTCCACTGTGGGTTGGTGGATGTGTTTTATGTTGTGCTTGCCTAGCTCAGACGTTGGTGGGGAGCAGAGAGTTGCTGTTCTATACGTGGTATTATTCTTTATCCTATGTATACATTTTGTTGTGGTGCGACTATGGTAGTGCCCTGGTAGTTGGTAGTTAGGGGTCGTATACTTCCCACCACTGGGCACAGGCCTCCCTTCGATCAGCTGAAGGAGTTGGAGGGGTATAGAACATAGTCCACCACGCTGCTCCACTGTATGTAATAAGATCTATATCTATGATCTAAGTACATAAAACTCAAGGCCAAACACAACGTTCTTGTCCGCAAAAGACCTGCGCCCGCGCCTGTTCACATCGCGTGTGTTACGTACTTTCCGTTTCGCATTGTGTCCGCCGCGTCACGTAATATCATAATATTATCTGTGACCTATTGTAATATTACATTCTGAGTTTACGATGTTCGGTGTATTTTGAAGTTTGAATTTCGAATCAGGTTCTTTTGTTTTCAGAATAAATGCGTTTGAATATTCTACACCCTACTCAAATTAGACGCTTTTTACGAAACGTCAAAACCGAAAATTGCCTATTGAATTTGCATGGTAATACAGTCATAGTGACGTCATCAAAAGAACTAGTCAATTATCGTGTTCATTGTGATTTAATTCGTGATTGAAATTCGATAATAAGTCAAAAAGAAAAATGAGATTGATCTTTGATAATTTTAGACTAGCTTCTATTTCTAGATTAGCATTTTATAATTGATCTTTCACCCAGTGAAGTACCCTACTAATATGAAGTATACTCTGGAATTTAAATCCATACCCGTGGACCCTGATAGAATAGGAAGAACCTCGAATTATCAAGACAACTATGTCATCATCAATATAAGAGCCACGCTCTTGTCGGTATAGCATTCTCCATTCTAGTCTGTCAAAGGTCAATTCTTTGACTCTCTTATAAGACACAACGTTCGCCTTCTCTTTAATTTATTCCAAGCTCTTCTTGGTCTCCCTTTCCTCTCTTTCTTTCTATCTTCCCTTCTGTGATGTAAATATTCATGACGCCCACTGCTGGGCATAGGCCTCCCCCAAGGATCTCCACGACGATCGGTCGCGGGAAGCCGCTGGATGCGGGCAGCGCAGGACCGATCGTCGTGGAGATGTAAATATTATCAACAAATATTCAAAACCACAATTTTTTTATTTAAATCACTCACTATTCATACAATTTAACAGTACGTTAACGGCCTCTGTAGTCTGTGGGGACATATCACAATAGGACATTACAGATGATCCGTGCTCCGGAAGGCACGTTAAGCTGTTCGTCCCGGTTACTGAGGTTTGCAATCCACCTCATAACCCACGCGATAAGACTAAGTTATAGCACACTATATATATTCTAAGAATAGCACATTACAGGTATTTACAAAAACCAAATGGTTATCTGTCCATCATTTACAATTAACAAGCATTATTAACACAACACAATGCATTTACAAGGAAAAACTAGCATATTCATATTAAATCCATTATAATCAATTAGAGAAAGCAATTTAAATGACTGGCGATTTTGATCTTAAAGATTACTCTGTGAAAGATTTGTCAAGTATTCTTAGCAATCGGACGCGGTTGTTAAGAGAAACAATAATTAAAAAGGATGAAAGTTACATTTGACGCTTTTGAAAGCGTGGGATCAGAATTGGTATTGCGAACTGATTACATACCTAACGTTCTAGCGTTAGACAGAAATGAATCGATCGTCCCGATCTTGCCTGATACGTCACTATCCCAATGAACGTCGCAACACTAGCTTACGCACTTTGACAAATCTAATTCTTACCGCGCATTGATATACTGAACTAGACATTCTGTTTACACATAAACTCACGCCTATTTCCCACCGGAGTAAGCAGAGACTATAGAATAACCTAACCATAAGTAGGTTAATACCTACCAAACTATAGTTAACAGCCTCTGTAGCCAGTGGTTGAGCGTTGGGGTCGGTCCAGAAGTCCCGGGTTAGAATCCCGTTGGAGACATATCATAAAAATCACTTTGCTATCCTTAGGTTAGGATATCGCAGGCTAGCCCCAGTTTTAATTGTAATAAATAAAGTCCTTTTTTTTAATTTTTGCGCATAAGCAGCGATGATTTCGAACCTTAAAAATCCGGACACTTAAAATACCGACCGGGAACTTTTTAAAGGAGGAAAATTCCGTCGAATCCCAGATGTATGGATAACCCTACCTATATTACCAACATCTGCCTAGCATTATCCCGTTTTTCATAGTGTCCGCTTACCTAACCCGCAACTCTATTTATACAGGGTGTTAGTAACATCGTAACGAAAACCTTGAGGGATGACTGAGTCCATGATTCTGAATTGATATCAAGTGGAATTATCCGTCGCAAAAGTATGGAACTAAAAATTCCACTCGATATCAACTCAGAATCATGGTCTGAATCATCCCCCTCAGTATTCGTTACGGTGTCACTAACACCCATACCTACTTGTATGGCTATCTGTATGTACTTGTACGAGGTATTAGTGACATTGTAACGAATACTGATAGGGATGATTCAGCTCATAATTCTGAGTTAATATCAAGTGGAAAAAACTAAAAAAAGAACATTAATTTTGCGACGGAAAATTCCACTTGATATCCATTCAGAATCATGGTCTGAATCATCCCCCTCAGTATTCGTAACGAAGTTAACACCCTGTATAGTTCCTCAAAATAATTAAACTTCACTCAACCTACAGAACAGTAGACAGACAATCAACTTATCACTATATTTGATTGAACATAATAATAGGCAGGATATTTTTTCTCCTACCGTCTATTTAGAATTAATTAGAATCTCACAGTGGAGTAGCAATCACTTAGCTACCGGCTATTATAAGTATTATTATGAATCCTCGGGCACTTACCCCTAAGTAGCATAGTATCATTAATTACTTGGTCACTTGAGATCTATTAATTTTCATTAAGTTGAAATTTATTTGAGTGGTTTAAAGTTTGGACGGGAGCGATTTTGAAACAAACCACCATGAGCCACGCTCTTGTCGATGTGGCATTCTCCATGCTTCTTTTTTAAGGAAAAATAGGGTATTGGTTTCCCTCTTGCCTTCCACCCATCAGTACCCTGTCTGACGCGAGTGGGACGGCGCCCAGAGTAGTCTATTTCAAAGCCGTACTAGGTCTCCTGTCATCCGCCGCTGAATAGTACCGACAGTTACTGCTGCCCTCTATCAGGTTCTAGGTATACAGGGTATAGTCCCTGTGACTTGCCCCTTCTACCCTCATTGCCGTAGCGATGGCTCCCATCTCCGCCTCTTTAACCGTCGAGGTCTGCAAAAAAAAAAACAATTTAACAATTAAAAAAAACATTGTTTATTTCCCTACGATTTTTTTTACAATTACGAATAGTGGGTTCAGGTAGGCTAGATAAGATAAGAAGATTATTTCGCATGTTTTACATCATTGGGTCACAGGTTCGAATCCCGAACCACAATTTTTTTTTTTTTTAATTGAGATGGGTTTGCTCTTGACTTCGTTCTTCCACAAGAAGAAGAGATCGACGTTGGAACGAGCTTACCCAGAAAATGCCTATTCACCCGTGATTTAAAGGACCCCAAGTTATAAGAATTTTATTAGTTTTAGCTCATGTTTGGAATTTATTTTCAGTTAGTAAACTAATCACGACCTATGTCGATATATGGAGACTATAGTTTTTCAACGGCAAAGTCAAAACCTTCCTTAGATTATCTTTGTTAATATTATGGTTGTTTGTACGGAACCCTCGGTGTGCGACTTCAGCTCGCGCTTAACCGGTTTTTTATCTTTACTCTCTATGTTCTATAACTTAGACCAAGCACCATATAAACTTTGGAAATGATTTCTATCATTCGGTTCGCATGACCCCTTGCATCAATGGACCTTCTCTAATTATAGTGTGCCAAAATCTGACGGTACCTATCTTCGCTCCTATTAACCATTACCAACTTATAAATGCACCCGCCACACTCAATCTCGCCAACAACCTTCAAATAAATCAAAATCATTAACTCGCAAATGTAAAGTTGTATTTCATCGTTCAATTACCAACTTTATTTGCATGTAACGAACTTAATTTTAATAAGATGTGTGAAGAGATTTCCAGTTTGCAGGTGCAAATATAAAGTGGTTTTCGGAGTTGATATTTAATTTGTCAATGTTATTGATGACAGGTATGTTATTATAGGTTTCTTGTTTGTTGAAAGTGTGTTGAGATGTGGAGTGGCGAAAGATCGGTTTTGATATAATTAAATGTGATGTATGAAATGTATGTATGTAACTGCATCTTAAATACAAATATCTTAAAGCTAATTGCTGGAGTGAGAAAAGAAAAAAAAAACATTCTTATATAGGGAACATGCCTCGAGGGGGATATGCCTCGTTCCCTTAAACAATTTAGTGAGATTAATGCCCCTCAGTGTGATTTGTTTTGCAGTAGTATTAATTCGCTGAAGACTCAGCTTATTAGAGGTAATTGGTAATAATTGTTAATTATTGTCAGAGTTTTAAATATGTATTTATGCTAAATTGCGCATTCAATCAATTTTTTTTCTTATATTTTTTCTACATCTCCGCTCTCTTGTCTTGTGTATAACTTTTTTTCATTTATTTGTGGTAGCTTGTAATTTGCTTTTATTTGCTACTAAGTTTAACATTGTGTGAATTAAGCTGTAAGCTCCCCAAACAAAATAAAATACATCTGCTTGGATAAGGAACCGTGGAAAAGGAGAGGAAAGGCATTTGCTTAGCAGTGTGACACTGGTTTAGAGAAACATCTATGTAGAGACAAAGAATCACACCTATAGGTTTCTCCGAAGGGGCATGCAAATTCGTCTTTATTTTCATTATTTATTGGTAAATCCGCTATCATCATCATCCACCTAGCATTATCCCGTTTTTCACAGGATCTGCCTAGGTACCTAACTTGAAGATTTCACAGGTTCGGTTTTTTTACAAAAGCGACTGCTGGTTTGACCTTCCAACACGCGAAGACAAGACCAACCCAATACAGGTTAGATCATGAGATTAGATCATCATGATCATGATGATAGCTTCTCTTCTGTCTTTAATAAATTCTTCTTGTCTTATTAAGTGTCCAATCTTGCCTCTTCTGTCTACCGTAACTCCCAATATTTTCTTTTACTCTTACTAGCACTTCCTCATTAGTAAATAGTTCTTTTAAATAATATTATAGTGCCACATATGGACCGGAAGAATATAGCATAAACAAGAAAAAATAAGTAGTAAGTGGGAGTCTCATATCCCCATTTAAACGCGGTAAGAACCCGTTATTATGTGCTTTAATTAAGAAAAAATAACAAGAAACTTCATTAAACACATTTTAAAAACTATATAACATAAACATAACATAAATAGCCTTTATACGTCCCACTGCTGGGCACAGGCCTCCCCTCAATCAACAGGAGAGTGTATGAAAACTAAAAACTATATACTTAACAAAATTTACAACTTATTTATTTAGTAACCCTAGATACGTATTAGTTACGATAGGTATGGAACCCTAATAAAATAGAAAGCTTTTAGCTACCTATATTCCGCGGTTGCAAAATTAAACGCATGAAAAGTAACACCGCACCTTATGATTAAATTTCCTTGAATTGCATTGCGGAGTCGCGCTATATTTCTTGCGTTTTTTGTGAAATCATTATGTCGCTGAATTAATTTGTCTTTGTCCAATTCTCACGCAAAACGTACATTACATTTGAGGTCAAACTGAGTATCTTCTGCCTCTTCTCATAAAACTAAAACAATATTTCATTGCCGCAGAAGCATAAATATATTTCTTAGACAATACATTTTATGTCACGCTACTTAATGTCACAATATGTCGTTTTTCTCTCCAGTTTATTAGACAATCTATTCGGGAGAATTTCTGAATGTGAATTTAGAAAGAACTTTAGGTCGTGCAATCTTCAGCGACAGTGAATAGGCGCCATAATGTCTGCTATAGACAGGAGATGAGGGTGTTTTTAATATGCGATCTTGTGAGCTTCTGTTTAAAAACTTTCGCCCTGCGTTTGTCCCTTGTATACGTAGTATTATAAGGTTAGTGATTATTTAGAAGATATAAATGCATGGGATTAACTGTCCGGAAACTGATATTAGGCAGCCAAATTACTAAATCGTATAACAATATTTTAAATGTTGTTTTTCCTGCAAGAAAAACTTCGGCACAGCACAGGCGATTATAAAACAGATCTGTTAAAAAGCACTTTTTATACCCTTAACATCGTAACACGGCTGTTAACATAACACCTTTTGTACCCCTAACATCGTGAACGGGGCTATTAAAAAGAGCACCTTTCGTACCCCTAACATCGTAAACAGGGCACTTAAAAAAAGCACCTTTGTACCCCTAACATTGTGTCGTTGTCGTGTCGTACGTATAAAGAATCCTCCACCGTAATAAGTAGCAGTAACGCGAGTGACATTCGCTATTGCGTCTCAGGTTTACTGCCGGCAGCGTCGTACGTCTGTGATTGATTTTCGTAAACCACATTTGCTTTCATTGTACTGTCAAGAGTTAGGGCTGGTATTAAAATTCTTCAAGTCAAGTTCTAATTTAGTTTCTATAGCAACGCCGTAAATAGTTTTCGAAACGTAGGGTTTGGTAAATTAAAGTTTATTTCCTCATATTATTATCATAAATATAAGAGCTATATTACAATGCACTCTCAGAAGCGGATCCAGCTTTTACGTCAGAGGGGGAGTGGTCACTAGGCCACCGACAACCTATCTCCATAGAGAATTAGATAAAATTGCAGTGATAATAATAATCATAATCAATCATTTATTTTATTTGATCATCCATGACCCCCATAATAATGTAGGTGGCAGCACTGTTAAGTGCTCCTAGATTTTGTCAGTTCTCCGTACTACCCAGCTAAAATTCGTGATAAATTGAAATGTGGAGCGACTTGGAGTGTATCCCGTCTGAAGGTTGAGTTACGAAACAGAAAAGCAGCCAGATGGAAAAAGGCAGCATTTAAATTAAAAACAAGGTTTTCTAAATTTTCTTCTTTCCGGTCTTTAGGGCTATATAACATTATGATTTTGCAGTTAAACGCTGCGCAAAGGGTTGTAGTGTGAAAACTAAACCGTAGCGACACGAACACTTAACAGCAGCGACACGTGGTGTGAGAAATTGACAGTTTTGTAGAGGTGTATTCCAAAAATCGACAGTGACGGTGATAAAAATGTATGGGATGGACAAAGGTGGCGCAATCGCCTGGTGTCTTGTTAGGTAACGTTTATACTTACTGCATAAGATTTATTGGTGGCGAGACTGTGACAGTGAGGTAACCTCACAGCGGAGCCCCTCAAAATACAGTGTTTTCGATTAGTTTACGCCCACCGAAATATACCTTTGAAAATGACGTTTTATGTGGCCGCTAAGAGGTCTAATTCACAGGGCAGGTGTGCCCAATCCAATTACTCCCCTGTAGATCCGGGGCTGCCAGCCAGTGTGGTTTAGTCTTGGCAGACTCCCTCCCCCCCTCACAAAATGGCGCCCGGTACGATCGCACCGCCCTAAGACCGCCACTGTAACCAGAGATAGAGCCCTAAAAGCCAAAATGTAGACACAAGACGTTCAATTGACAGCCCTATCTCTCAAAAGAGCCAGTCTAGGCGCGGCAAATCGAAGATTCAATTGATTGTCCATCAACACAACGCTACCAAATGCAAACCCTTCGCTCACTTTACACTTATATAGGAATTCTCTATTCCACACAATTTAGCTACACGATCGACTTCAGCGAGGATTTTTTGCTGTAAGCTTCTTGTAGTAATGTAAATCATTCAAATTCATTCAGTGTTTCGAGATCACGCCGGTCTGTAAAAAACCGGACCTGTCAAATCTTCAGGTTAATGGTAAGCGGACTTCGTGAAAACGTAGGAATGGGTGTTAGTGACACCGTAACGAATACTAAGCAGGATGGTTCAGACCATGATTCTGACTTGATATCAAGTGGAATTTCCTGTCGAAAAATTCATCTTATACCCCGTACAAGTACATGCAGGCACCCTGTATAAAGCACAACAACGTATTAAGTTCCTCATTACATACATACATAAACTCACGCCCGTAATCCCTAACGGGGTGGGCAGAGCCACAAGTAATCAAAGACAACTTGCAGCCACTGTTGATACGATGTCGTAAGCTGGATATGATGAACCTTATGGTGACCTCAGTTCCTCATTAACTCAAGGTAATAACTAGTGCGAGAAAACGCTAAATAGATGTTTCCTTGCGATATTCATCGCGT
This sequence comes from Pectinophora gossypiella, assembly GCF_024362695.1. NCBI lineage: Eukaryota > Metazoa > Arthropoda > Insecta > Lepidoptera > Gelechiidae > Pectinophora > Pectinophora gossypiella. The sequence continues at coordinate 15,248,889 of NC_065417.1, forward strand.
AAAACGGATCGCATAGAGCTCATCAGTCATCGACGATACAACCACATAGACACCAACCGCCTTATTGCAAAACGAAAACAAAAGACAGGTTTAAAATACTGTCCGCACCACGTAAATCCACGAATTTTAATGTAACTATTGACAAATAATATAATTAAAATATTTCAAATTTACGACACAAATAACGCCACGGTCGCGAGTGGTCTTTTGAGCCACGCACTAAATTTTAAACCTGGTATTATCTTTAGTGTTCATTTTGTAATAAGATGGTTGATTTTTTGCGCAGGATTCATCCTGTAAAAAAAAGGACGAGGGAAATGAGACGCTGCGTTCTCATTAGCTCACTCAAGATCCTGAACACATCGAAAGGTCACAGGAAGGGTCGCGAATATTCAAATGCTGTCAGGCAACATTTTATATACGACCTATTTGTCACATTTATATACAGAATCCGATCGTCTTTTGCTAGGTGTCTAGAGGTTGTATCGTCGATGGCATCAATGGACCAATTAAAACGCGGCGCGATGACGTCGGCGTAACGTCATCGGCGCGCGCGCACCGTCGCGTAAACTGGCGCACTTAATTACGCGCAAGATCAAGGCTGTTGTAATAAACATGCTGATACAAGGTAGGTACTGTAGCGGGTATAAGTTATAGTGTAAGGGATATTAAATCACGCCATGCTTTCTTTTAGTCATTAGAATGCGGTAAATATTAAAAGGCCTATTTCGCCGCTTCTTATAGCCTACGGAAATCTAATCCAGTAGCTTAAGTGGTAGATAGAGGACGGGACAGGAGGAAGACTTTCTCCATCCTCCCTTCTCCCTTCTTCACCCTCCGTGAGTTGGAAGGATTGATAGTCTTCCTGAAAACAAAAAGTGTTGATACTGATTGTCAATTTTAATTTCACTAATAATAACTATTATTCTTATTCTATTATTCTTTTAATATATGTTTCACTTTCACTAATGATTCGGATAACCTTAAAAACGTTTTTTGTACACATACGCATACATTCATACTTATTTCCACGCCTATTTTCTGTTAGGATAGGCAGAAAGGCAGGAAGGCTTCTCGCCCGTCACTTGGGCCAGAGTCGTCCCTAGCGTGACGTGTAGTTACGCCCCCGTGAGAACTGGAGCAAGTTTTTACTTTTACCCGACTGTTACAGTCTAGTGATCGTAATATTGTTACTTTACATCGCACGTAACACTTGTAATGCGTGTTGTTATTGTTATCTTGTTATGCGTTTGAAAGGCGTCGATTGATGCGTTTAGGTTGAATTAATAAATGGATAAAGTGTTTCGTGTTTTTATATTGGATCGGATTATCGTTCTGTCTTAGTAAAGGTTTTGTTTTTGTATGGAAAAAGGGGACTTAGATTGTTATAAAAATTATGTATTGGACACAAAGGAAATACAAAGATACAAAGTATTTATTGTATTATATATTTCTTGTTATAAAAAATATTATAGTACCCGGGAGGGTATAGCAAAAAACAAGAAAAAAATAACATAAGAAACTAAATTAAGCCAGAAATACAAAAGAAAAGAAACACTCAGTATATATCCATCACTATTTCAGTCTTAGAGCTCTAATACCAAGAATGGCTGAAAATCTCAAAGCAAAGAGAAACAAGACAAAACTTCAACAAAAGGAGTGAAAGACATGTGAAAACCTAGAAATTCCTTCTCTCTTTTTATAGTTACTCATTTCTATAGAAAGTTCGTATTATGATATATTTTATGCAACTTGACATTAACCTTAACAGATCCTACACACCACGACTCAAGCGCATTGTTAAGGTCACAATTTAATTTGTTTTTATTGCGCACCTTGCAATTAAAGTCAGTCAATGGTAGAATGCTGTCGCTTTGACATGTTATGAGCATTCTAAAGCTATATCATACCTCGGACACTTCACACAAAACACCTCGTTTTACACAGACACTACACATTGACGTTATCGTACACGCGCATCTGTGTGTGTGATATCTGACGCGTATAAGATTAAAGACTAAAGTGAGAGCCAGCGGGGGTGAGGTTGACACCCGAAGCGAGTTGGTGCGGGCGGGGAGATTTCGACAATGTCCCCATCGGGAATAGAACCCGGACTTCCAAATCCTGAGCCTAACGCTCTAACCACGGATCCCGTGCCGCAAGGGCTAGTTAGCTATTAAGACAACTCAATTTTAAAACATGGGGGAATATGGTCCTATCACTAGGGCCTTGCGTTATATTAATGATATAGCGGAACGTAACTACGAATTCGACTTATTTATATGTTCGGTGGCGTAATGTTATTTTTAATTTGATTTATAAAATAGTGAATCGCATTTATGTTACAATTTCGGATTGGCTATGTACATACATACATACATACATACATACATAAACTCACGCCCGTAATCCCAAATGGGGTGGGCAGAGCCACAAGTAATCAAAGACAACTTGCAGCCACTGTTGATACGAAGTCCTAAGATGGATATGATGAACATTATGGTGATAAGGGATCAGCCTATCGCCCATAACATTAGTCCATTATGTTAGAGGACGCAATCCCTCTGTCGGTTTTTACGACATGCCCGGGAAGACAAGCAGCTGAACGTGTTCTATGTTTTTTATTTGCTCCCAGAACAGCATAGAAGCCATATATTGGCTATGTCTGTTCAGATATTACCTCTAGAATTGTATCATCATCTCCCTAGAACAGCCCGTTTTCACAGAGTCCGCTTACCTAACCTGAAGATTTGACAGAAGCGACTGCCTGTCTGACCTTCCAACCCGCGAAGGGAAAATCAGCCCAATACAGGTTAGGTCACACACCTCCGAAAATGCATTTCTCGGGAATGTGGGTTTCTTCACGATGTTTACTAAAATCAAAACTCGAATAGGCATTTTCTGGGTAAGCTCGTTCCACCGTTGACCTCTTTTTCTTCTCGTGGAAGAATGAAGTCAAGAGCAAACCCATCTTAATTAAAAAAGAAATATTTTCCTTCGCCGCTGAGCACGTGATAATCATTTATGATCCAAACATGAATTCGAAAACAAATTCGACAATCATTGGTTTAGGCCTGTGCTGGATTCGGACGTGTGACCCCAAAGTAGCAAGCGTTCTACTAACTGGGCTACCACGGCTCCATGTTATAGAATTGTATGGATAAATAAAAAAGTGAGGCCGGCCTCATTGGATTGAACCAGACCGTAATAATGGCTATAACTTATCCAAACAACAGAAAGCTGTACCTCTTAACACACAGATCATCGAAGCTAAAGCTCTAATAACAAGATCAAATAAGACAAACCAGCTGACGTGTTAACCAGGTATTTCGAAACGTATTTTGACCTCAAACAATCTACTGAAGTTGGAACTTATAGTGGTTGTTTTGTTTTAAAGTATTTGGGTCGGCAGAGGGTGGTTTACTTAGATACGCCGCGATGAAAATTCTACACTACTACAGAACAGATAAGGTAGATTTTTTATTGCTAAATGGAAAAATTCTTATGACGTCACAGAACAATTCGACGCGTCACTGGATGGTATCCGATTTTTTTGCGATGGGGCATAATCTTATTAAACATTCTCGACAAGAAAAAACACAAACCATCATTATTAGTACAACCAAGTAGTTAGACCTTTTCATTTCGTTACGATGTCATTAACATACTGTATATAACATAACATATTTTTATATCAAAAGATTTATTGACCAGGTTTGACCGCGACCAGATCCAGTCTTAAGCGGCGATGTGGTCGAAGGTGGAGCAGGCAATTTCTAACAGTTCCTATTCACTCTTTCCTTCTTCTTCTATCGTGTGGGTTGTAAGGTGGATTACCAACCCCATCAACCCTGGTGTCAGGGTTACTATTGAGCCGCCAAAGGGCCCTGACTACTAACTTACATTAGTAAGTAGTAACCGGGACCAACGGCTTAACGTGCCTTCCGGAGCACGGATAATCTTTCTTTCAAACAATCAGGTGATCAGCCTGTAATGTCCTATAACCAAAAGTGATTTTCGTGATGTGTCCCCACCGGGATTTGACCTCGGGTCCTCCGAATCGTGAGCCGAACGCTCAAACCACTGGACCACGGAGGCCGTTGCCGGCGAGACTCTTGCCTTGAAAACATAGCAAATACTTTATTGCACATCATCATCATCATCATCATCAGCCGTACGACTCCCACTGCTGGGTGTCTCTGCTGTGATCTCCACGACGATCGGTCCTGCGCTGCCCGCATCCAGCGGCTTCCCGCGACCACACATATACACAATACACATATTGCACATAGGAAATACAAAATACAGAAACAAAAGTAAATAAAGAGTAGAATAGGCAACCTTATTACCAAGTATATATTTTGCAAACATTAAACGAAAACTCACTATTATAAAATATAACTTTACACTAGCTAAATGTGTCAAAATTACATTGACCACTTTAAATACAGTGAAATAAACACTTCATTATAAAATTAAAATGCTAAAATAACAAGTTGCTCCAAAAGCAAACACAAGTAACCACTCGAAATTAAATTTTGAAGTACATATAACACTTTAGAACCACACCTAGCTTCGGCCGGAGTGCAACAGCCAATCAGTATCTCGGGTGCTTGATTAGTACTCATTACATGAAGTAACCAATGAAAAGTCAATACACGGTCTAACCACTGTGTTTAACTTTACTTAAGCGTTATTTGGGTTCCGTAGGCGATTAAAAAAAACTTCAAACCCAAAATTTACTATCACGAATCCTAATAAAATTAATTATTGCTTAATTAATTCTTATTTATTTACAAATTTTGTCAAAAAATATATTTTTTAATTTTTTGTTGTTTATTTTTTATACATTTAATCACGTAGGTATCGACCTGACGGGTTCAAAAGGCCACATCGAAGCAATTCATCTAAAAAGCAATAAGTATCGCAATTTTAAGGTTTACGCATAGAAAGTGCGCAATGCCAATAAATGTCAAAAAAAAAGTTTTTTTTTTGTAAGAACTTACGAAAATTCCCGTATAAAGGAAATACCATTTCCAAAGTTAACAATAAAAAATGTTACTGAACCCCAAACCCAGCTCACATAACACCCTTACCCAAAAATTATCTCTGTTTGCGCTTCGCATTTGTAACAGTGAAATCCAAGATTAAGTTTGTCTTAGTCGCAAGCGCAGGTGTGATAATAGGCTCGGGTATAACTCAACAAGTCTGGAATGACCTGTCGTGACCTCACCTGACCCTACCTATACCACCTACCTATACTTAGACTCTTATTATGCTTTAACATAGCCAATACTTTATTTCACACACAGGAAACACAAAAATACAAAACAAAAGAGAAATATAAAGTTTTCAATAGGCGGCTTTATTGCTGAATAGCGATCTCTTCCAGGCAACCTTCGAGTGGAGGAGATATTTAATATTATACGTAAAATTATATTATCTCCTTCTTATCGTGTGGGTTGTAAGGTGGAATACCAACCTCATCAGCCCTGGTGCCAGGGTTACTATTGAGCCGCCAACGGCCCCTGACATGACTCATGTAACGACTACGTACACACTTCAGTAAGTAGTATACGGGACCAACGGCTTAACTTGCCTTCCGAAGCACAATTGTTTAAATATGTGTGAAAGCCTTTGTTTTCTTTTTCAGGTATGATGTGTGGGCTGAAATTAAACACACACTTCTCAATACATACTTACTGTATATTACGTATATAAATTTAAACATAAAACATAACGACTGAAAATTCCACTTGATATTAAATCAGAATTATGGTTCGAATCATCTACCTCAGTATTTGTTACGATGTCACTAACACCCTGTATACACCCTTTTAAAGTCGTTTTAAAATTGAATCATCCTTTAACACCTTTAAGTAATCTTCGCTAACTAGGTACTAATGTTTCTTATACGATCTCGACAATTAGTACATTCGTGTTATGATGTTTTAACTTCCAAAATCGTATAGAACAAACCACTAGGTACCTTGTTACCATATTCGGTCTAATCAAGTGGATGGATTACGGTTTACAAATCCTTACTAATTATCTGTGTAAAGTTTTCTTCTAGTCCATGATGGGTTAACTAGGCGCCCTATCTCACTAGGCCGCCGTGGTCCAGTAACGGCCTCCGTGGTCCAGTGTCCAGACAAATCACTTTGTGATCCCCAGTTTGGTTAGGACATTACAGGCTGATCACCTGATTGCCCGAAAGTAACATGATCCGTGTTTCGGAAGGCACGTTAAGCCGTTGGTCCCGGTTACTATTTACTGATCTAAGTACGTAGTGTTACTTGAGTCACGTCAGGGGCCTTTGGCGGCTCAATAATAACACTGACACCAGGGTTGATGAGGTTGGTATTTCACCTCACAACCTACACGATAGTAGATGAACATTTGTTTTTAAAGTTTTCTAATAATGATAATTATCATTGCAAAATGGACAGGAAATAAAGTGCTCTGAAATTAGATAAACTTCAAAGCTTCTTTTAACAAGTTTCTTAAGTATATTACAACAGAAGTCTTCAAAACCTATTTCCAAATAACATTACAGTATAATAGTCAATCATAAAAATTGTAACATTAACTACTACATAACCACAGTGTAATGTATAACAGCGTCCAAACATTTGCTCCATCGCACTTTAACCTCCAGAGGAGTGATGATACTGGTACTAGATCGTGTAGGGATAGCATACTCAGTGGTTCCGCTATGGCGGATACAATTTTATTTTATTTAAGCTTCATAACTCTAAAAAAATTAAGGAAAGAGAAGAAGGGGTAGACATAGGTAAACATTTATGAAACAAATAAAAAAGAAGGTGCAGGTCGTATCGTATCAGGAGGCGAAGGATTTGGCGGAGAGAAGAGAGGAATGGCGATTACTCCACCGACAAGAGCGCAGCTCTTAAACAATTTGAGTGAGAGAGCTCTAAAATAGCCGCGTCTGCGTCTTGTCTTTGACGAGTGTAAGAAAGAGATTAAGTTAAAGCACATAATAACGGGTTCTTACCGCGTTTAAATGGGGATATGAGACTCCCGATATTTCGACACTGTTGCAAATGCCATGCTCACGGGATGTCATCCCGCACTTGCAACAGTGTCGAAATATCGGGAGTCTCATATCCCCATTTAAACGCGGTAAGAACCCATTATTATGTGCTTTAATTATGATAATAACCGCGTAAACTTAAAACAATGAGATAAAGTTAGTTTTAAAACTAACAATCTGAAATAGTGGCCTTAGGTGCATATCTCATTAGGACACAGAAATGTATGCAGTTGACATCCGATATAGTCGCTGTGATCCTATGGTACACCAGCTTGCTTCTCAAGCGCCCCGGTTCGAACCCCGGTATCGGACTTGCACTGATGAGTTTTTAATTTATCTTAAGTGCAGTTTTCACTAAGACAGTTCGCTCGACCATTTTAGACTGCGGCACGGTCACCAACTGACACCCTGGGCTCTGTTTAATAAAACTTACAATTGTAAATTACAATGACAATTTGATGTACATTGCGGAGTTAGTGATTACAAATATTTTGCCGTTTCATATTAGCTACGTAATGAACACCAAATTGTCGTTGTAATTTACAATTGTAAGTTTTATAAAACAGGCCTCTGATGTCTTGTTGGTTGCGCAACCAGGTATATTTTTTGCTGGTGGGGCGAAACTAATTGAGCCACTATGAGGACCTAGTGGGATGGGGCCCTTATTTTTATTTTAGCTTCCGACTAATATTAACAAAGATTCAAAGCTTTATAAAATACCGTAAAGAACAATTCGTAACAACTAATTGTCGAAGTCGAATTGCGAAATGTGTGTTTTCTTAATTTAGCCGTTTGCCCAACTTAATCGATTAATTTTAAAACGGTGGTGGGCAAAATGATTAATTGACTTCCAAAGATTCATGAATATAACGAATTTTATGCTTGGATTTTTCCTTTATATATTTGAAAAGATTAATATTATGATCAAAATCCAAAGCACATAGCAGGGGGCTAAATTGGCCACTTTAGCATAACATAACATAAACTGCCTATGGGACGTATCCCACTGCTGGGCACAGGCCTCCCCTCAATCAACCGGAGGGGGTATGGAGCATACT